>NC_092119.1:3606818-3821818 GCF_045679555.1 Salvelinus alpinus
GCAGAGCCTGTATATCTATATTAGACAGCAGAGCCTGTATATCTATATTTGACAGCTGAGCCTGTATATCTATATTAGACAGCAGAGCCTGTATATCTATAGTAGACAGCAGAGCCTGTATATCTATATTAGACAGCAGAGCCTGTATATCTATATTAGACAGCAGAGCCTGTATATCTACAGTAGACAGCAGAGCCTGTATATCTATATTAGACAGCAGAGCCTGTATATCTATATTAGACAGCAGAGCCTGTATATCTACAGTAGACAGCAGAGCCTGTATATCTATACTAGACAGCAGAGCCTGTATATCTACATTAGACAGCTGAGCCTGTATATCTATATTAGACAGCAGAGCCTGTATATCTACATTAGACAGCTGAGCCTGTATATCTATAGTAGACAGCAGAGCCTGTATATCTATATTAGACAGCAGAGCCTGTATATCTATAGTAGACAGCAGAGCCTGTATATCTATATTAGACAGCAGAGCCTGTATATCTATATTAGACAGCAGAGCTTGTATATCTACAGTAGACAGCAGAGCCTGTATATCTATAGTAGACAGCAGAGCCTGTATATCTATAGTAGACAGCAGAGCCTGTATATCTATATTAGACAGCTGAGCCTGTATATCTACAGTAGACAGCAGAGCCTGTATATCTATATTAGACAGCAGAGCCTGTATATCTATATTAGACAGTAGAGCCTGTATATCTACAGTAGACAGCAGAGCCTGTATATCTACATTAGACAGCAGAGCCTGTATATCTATATTAGACAGCAGAGCCTGTATATCTATAGTAGACAGCAGAGCCTGTATATCTATATTAGACAGCAGAGCCTGTATATCTATAGTAGACAGCAGAGCCTGTATATCTATAGTAGACAGCAGAGCCTGTATATCTATAGTAGACAGCAGAGCCTGTATATCTATATTAGACAGCTGAGCCTGTATATCTATATTAGACAGCAGAGCCTGTATATCTACAGTAGACAGCAAAGCCTGTATATCTATAGTAGACAGCAGAGCCTGTATATCTACAGTAGACAGCAGAGCCTGTATATCTATATTAGACAGCAGAGCCTGTATATCTATAGTAGACAGCAGAGCCTGTATATCTATAGTAGACAGCAGCGCCTGTATATCTATATTAGACAGCTGAGCCTGTATATCTATATTAGACAGCAGAGCCTGTATATCTACAGTAGACAGCAAAGCCTGTATATCTATAGTAGACAGCAGAGCCTGTATATCTACAGTAGACAGCAGAGCCTGTATATCTATATTAGACAGCAGAGCCTGTATATCTATAGTAGACAGCAGAGCCTGTATATCTATAGTAGACAGCAGAGCCTGTATATCTATAGTAGACAGCAGAGCCTGTATATCTATAGTAGACAGCAGAGCCTGTATATCTACAGTAGACAGCAGAGCCTGTATATCTATATTAGACAGCAGAGCCTGTATATCTATAGTAGACAGCAGAGCCTGTATATCTATAGTAGACAGCATAGCCTGTATATCTATAGTAGACAGCAGAGCCTGTATATCTATAGTAGACAGCAGAGCCTGTATATCTATATTAGACAGCTGAGCCTGTATATCTATATTAGACAGCAGAGCCTGTATATCTACAGTAGACAGCAGAGCCTGTATATCTATATTAGACAGCAGAGCCTGTATATCTACAGTAGACAGCAGAGCCTGTATATCTATATTAGACAGCAGAGCCTGTATATCTATAGTAGACAGCAGAGCCTGTATATCTATATTAGACAGCAGAGCCTGTATATCTATAGTAGACAGCAGAGCCTGTATATCTATATTAGACAGCAGAGCCTGTATATCTATATTAGACAGCAGAGCCTGTATATCTATAGTAGACAGCAGAGCCTGTATATCTATAGTAGACAGTAGAGCCTGTATATCTATAGTAGACAGTAGAGCCTGTATATCTATAGTAGACAGCAGAGCCTGTATATCTATATTAGACAGCAGAGCCTGTATATCTACAGTAGACAGCAGAGCCTGTATATCTATATTAGACAGCAGAGCCTGTATATCTATATTAGACAGCAGAGCCTGTATATCTATAGTAGACAGCAGAGCCTGTATATCTATATTAGACAGCAGAGCCTGTATATCTATAGTAGACAGCAGAGCCTGTATATCTATAGTAGACAGCAGAGCCTGTATATCTACAGTAGACAGTAGAGCCTGTATATCTATATTAGACAGCAGAGCCTGTATATCTACAGTAGACAGCAGAGCCTGTATATCTATATTAGACAACTGAGCCTGTATATCTATATTAGACAGCTGAGCCTGTATATCTATATTAGACAGCAGAGCCTGTATATCTATATTAGACAGTAGAGCCTGTATATCTATAGTAGACAGCAGAGCCTGTATATCTATATTAGACAGCAGAGCCTGTATATCTATATTAGACAGCAGAGCCTGTATATCTATATTAGACAGTAGAGCCTGTATATCTATAGTAGACAGCAGAGCCTGTATATCTATATTAGACAGCAGAGCCTGTATATCTATATTAGACAGCAGAGCCTGTATATCTATATTAGACAGTAGAGCCTGTATATCTATAGTAGACAGCAGAGCCTGTATATCTATAGTAGACAGCAGAGCCTGTATATCTACAGTAGACAGTAGAGCCTGTATATCTATATTAGACAGCAGAGCCTGTATATCTATATTAGACAGTAGAGCCTGTATATCTATAGTAGACAGCAGAGCCTGTATATCTATATTAGACAGCAGAGCCTGTATATCTATATTAGACAGCAGAGCCTGTATATCTACAGTAGACAGCAGAGCCTGTATATCTATATTAGACAGTAGAGCCTGTATATCTATATTAGACAGCAGAGCTTGTATATCTACAGTAGCCAGCAGAGCCTGTATATCTATATTAGACAGCAGAGCCTGTATATCTATATTAGACAGCAGAGCCTGTATATCTATAGTAGACAGCAGAGCCTGTATATCTATAGTAGACAGCAGAGCCAGTATATCTATAGTAGACAGCAGAGCCTGTATATCTATATTAGACAGCAGAGCCTGTATATATACAGTAGACAGCAGAGCCTGTATATCTATATTAGACAGCAGAGCCTGTATATCTATAGTAGACAGCAGAGCCTGTATATCTATATTAGACAGCAGAGCCTGTATATATACAGTAGACAGCAGAGCCTGTATATCTATATTAGACAGCAGAGCCTGTATATCTATAGTAGACAGCAGAGCCTGTATATCTATATTAGACAGCAGAGCCTGTATATCTATAGTAGACAGCAGAGCCTGTATATCTATATTAGACAGCAGAGCCTGTATATCTATATTAGACAGCAGAGCCTGTATATCTATAGTAGACAGCAGAGCCTGTATATCTATAGTAGACAGTAGAGCCTGTATATCTATAGTAGACAGCAGAGCCTGTATATCTATATTAGACAGCAGAGCCTGTATATCTACAGTAGACAGCAGAGCCTGTATATCTATATTAGACAGCAGAGCCTGTATATCTATACTAGACAGCAGAGCCTGTATATCTATAGTAGACAGCAGAGCCTGTATATCTATATTAGACAGCAGAGCCTGTATATCTATAGTAGACAGCAGAGCCTGTATATCTATAGTAGACAGCAGAGCCTGTATATCTACAGTAGACAGTAGAGCCTGTATATCTATATTAGACAGCAGAGCCTGTATATCTACAGTAGACAGCAGAGCATGTATATCTATATTAGACAGCTGAGCCTGTATATCTATATTAGACAGCTGAGCCTGTATATCTATATTAGACAGCAGAGCCTGTATATCTATATTAGACAGTAGAGCCTGTATATCTATAGTAGACAGCAGAGCCTGTATATCTATATTAGACAGCAGAGCCTGTATATCTATATTAGACAGCAGAGCCTGTATATCTATATTAGACAGTAGAGCCTGTATATCTATAGTAGACAGCAGAGCCTGTATATCTATAGTAGACAGCAGAGCCTGTATATCTATATTAGACAGCAGAGCCTGTATATCTATATTAGACAGTAGAGCCTGTATATCTATAGTAGACAGCAGAGCCTGTATATCTATAGTAGACAGCAGAGCCTGTATATCTACAGTAGACAGTAGAGCCTGTATATCTATATTAGACAGCAGAGCCTGTATATCTATATTAGACAGTAGAGCCTGTATATCTATAGTAGACAGCAGAGCCTGTATATCTATATTAGACAGCAGAGCCTGTATATCTATATTAGACAGCAGAGCCTGTATATCTACAGTAGACAGCAGAGCCTGTATATCTATATTAGACAGTAGAGCCTGTATATCTATAGTAGACAGCAGAGCCTGTATATCTATAGTAGACAGCAGAGCCTGTATATCTACAGTAGACAGCAGAGCCTGTATATCTACATTAGACAGCAGAGCCTGTATATCTATAGTAGACAGCAGAGCCTGTATATCTATAGTAGACAGCAGAGCCTGTATATCTATAGTAGACAGCAGAGCCTGTATATCTATATTAGACAGCTGAGCCTGTATATCTATATTAGACAGCAGAGCCTGTATATCTATATTAGACAGCAGAGCCTGTATATCTATAGTAGACAGTAGAGCCTGTATATCTATATTAGACAGCAGAGCCTGTATATCTATAGTAGACAGCAGAGCCTGTATATCTATATTAGACAGCAGAGCCTGTATATCTATAGTAGACAGCAGAGCCTGTATATCTATATTAGACAGCAGAGCCTGTATATCTATATTAGACAGCAGAGCCTGTATATCTATAGTAGACAGCAGAGCCTGTATATCTATAGTAGACAGTAGAGCCTGTATATCTATAGTAGACAGCAGAGCCTGTATATCTATATTAGACAGCAGAGCCTGTATATCTACAGTAGACAGCAGAGCCTGTATATCTATATTAGACAGCAGAGCCTGTATATCTATATTAGACAGCAGAGCCTGTATATCTATAGTAGACAGCAGAGCCTGTATATCTATATTAGACAGCAGAGCCTGTATATCTATAGTAGACAGCAGAGCCTGTATATCTATAGTAGACAGCAGAGCCTGTATATCTACAGTAGACAGTAGAGCCTGTATATCTATATTAGACAGCAGAGCCTGTATATCTACAGTAGACAGCAGAGCATGTATATCTATATTAGACAGCTGAGCCTGTATATCTATATTAGACAGCTGAGCCTGTATATCTATATTAGACAGCAGAGCCTGTATATCTATATTAGACAGTAGAGCCTGTATATCTATAGTAGACAGCAGAGCCTGTATATCTATATTAGACAGCAGAGCCTGTATATCTATATTAGACAGCAGAGCCTGTATATCTATATTAGACAGTAGAGCCTGTATATCTATAGTAGACAGCAGAGCCTGTATATCTATAGTAGACAGCAGAGCCTGTATATCTATAGTAGACAGCAGAGCCTGTATATCTATAGTAGACAGCAGAGCCTGTATATCTATATTAGACAGCTGAGCCTGTATATCTATATTAGACAGCAGAGCCTGTATATCTATATTAGACAGCAGAGCCTGTATATCTATATTAGACAGCAGAGCCTGTATATCTATAGTAGACAGCAGAGCCTGTATATCTATATTAGACAGCAGAGCCTGTATATCTATAGTAGACAGCAGAGCCTGTATATCTATAGTAGACAGCAGAGCCTGTATATCTACAGTAGACAGTAGAGCCTGTATATCTATATTAGACAGCAGAGCCTGTATATCTACAGTAGACAGCAGAGCATGTATATCTATATTAGACAGCTGAGCCTGTATATCTATATTAGACAGCTGAGCCTGTATATCTATATTAGACAGCAGAGCCTGTATATCTATATTAGACAGCAGAGCCTGTATATCTATATTAGACAGCAGAGCCTGTATATCTATAGTAGACAGCAGAGCCTGTATATCTATATTAGACAGCAGAGCCTGTATATCTATAGTAGACAGCAGAGCCTGTATATCTATAGTAGACAGCAGAGCCTGTATATCTACAGTAGACAGTAGAGCCTGTATATCTATATTAGACAGCAGAGCCTGTATATCTACAGTAGACAGCAGAGCCTGTATATCTATATTAGACAACTGAGCCTGTATATCTATATTAGACAGCTGAGCCTGTATATCTATATTAGACAGCAGAGCCTGTATATCTATATTAGACAGTAGAGCCTGTATATCTATAGTAGACAGCAGAGCCTGTATATCTATATTAGACAGCAGAGCCTGTATATCTATATTAGACAGCAGAGCCTGTATATCTATATTAGACAGTAGAGCCTGTATATCTATAGTAGACAGCAGAGCCTGTATATCTATATTAGACAGCAGAGCCTGTATATCTATATTAGACAGCAGAGCCTGTATATCTATATTAGACAGTAGAGCCTGTATATCTATAGTAGACAGCAGAGCCTGTATATCTATAGTAGACAGCAGAGCCTGTATATCTACAGTAGACAGTAGAGCCTGTATATCTATATTAGACAGCAGAGCCTGTATATCTATATTAGACAGTAGAGCCTGTATATCTATAGTAGACAGCAGAGCCTGTATATCTATATTAGACAGCAGAGCCTGTATATCTATATTAGACAGCAGAGCCTGTATATCTACAGTAGACAGCAGAGCCTGTATATCTATATTAGACAGTAGAGCCTGTATATCTATATTAGACAGCAGAGCTTGTATATCTACAGTAGCCAGCAGAGCCTGTATATCTATATTAGACAGCAGAGCCTGTATATCTATATTAGACAGCAGAGCCTGTATATCTATAGTAGACAGCAGAGCCTGTATATCTATAGTAGACAGCAGAGCCAGTATATCTATAGTAGACAGCAGAGCCTGTATATCTATATTAGACAGCAGAGCCTGTATATATACAGTAGACAGCAGAGCCTGTATATCTATATTAGACAGCAGAGCCTGTATATCTATAGTAGACAGCAGAGCCTGTATATCTATATTAGACAGCAGAGCCTGTATATATACAGTAGACAGCAGAGCCTGTATATCTATATTAGACAGCAGAGCCTGTATATCTATAGTAGACAGCAGAGCCTGTATATCTATATTAGACAGCAGAGCCTGTATATCTATAGTAGACAGCAGAGCCTGTATATCTATATTAGACAGCAGAGCCTGTATATCTATATTAGACAGCAGAGCCTGTATATCTATAGTAGACAGCAGAGCCTGTATATCTATAGTAGACAGTAGAGCCTGTATATCTATAGTAGACAGCAGAGCCTGTATATCTATATTAGACAGCAGAGCCTGTATATCTACAGTAGACAGCAGAGCCTGTATATCTATATTAGACAGCAGAGCCTGTATATCTATACTAGACAGCAGAGCCTGTATATCTATAGTAGACAGCAGAGCCTGTATATCTATATTAGACAGCAGAGCCTGTATATCTATAGTAGACAGCAGAGCCTGTATATCTATAGTAGACAGCAGAGCCTGTATATCTACAGTAGACAGTAGAGCCTGTATATCTATATTAGACAGCAGAGCCTGTATATCTACAGTAGACAGCAGAGCATGTATATCTATATTAGACAGCTGAGCCTGTATATCTATATTAGACAGCTGAGCCTGTATATCTATATTAGACAGCAGAGCCTGTATATCTATATTAGACAGTAGAGCCTGTATATCTATAGTAGACAGCAGAGCCTGTATATCTATATTAGACAGCAGAGCCTGTATATCTATATTAGACAGCAGAGCCTGTATATCTATATTAGACAGTAGAGCCTGTATATCTATAGTAGACAGCAGAGCCTGTATATCTATAGTAGACAGCAGAGCCTGTATATCTATATTAGACAGCAGAGCCTGTATATCTATATTAGACAGTAGAGCCTGTATATCTATAGTAGACAGCAGAGCCTGTATATCTATAGTAGACAGCAGAGCCTGTATATCTACAGTAGACAGTAGAGCCTGTATATCTATATTAGACAGCAGAGCCTGTATATCTATATTAGACAGTAGAGCCTGTATATCTATATTAGACAGCAGAGCCTGTATATCTATATTAGACAGCAGAGCCTGTATATCTACAGTCTACAGTAGACAGCAGAGCCTGTATATCTATATTAGACAGTAGAGCCTGTATATCTATAGTAGACAGCAGAGCCTGTATATCTATAGTAGACAGCAGAGCCTGTATATCTACAGTAGACAGCAGAGCCTGTATATCTACATTAGACAGCAGAGCCTGTATATCTATAGTAGACAGCAGAGCCTGTATATCTATAGTAGACAGCAGAGCCTGTATATCTATAGTAGACAGCAGAGCCTGTATATCTATATTAGACAGCTGAGCCTGTATATCTATATTAGACAGCAGAGCCTGTATATCTATATTAGACAGCAGAGCCTGTATATCTATAGTAGACAGTAGAGCCTGTATATCTATATTAGACAGCAGAGCCTGTATATCTATAGTAGACAGCAGAGCCTGTATATCTATATTAGACAGCAGAGCCTGTATATCTATAGTAGACAGCAGAGCCTGTATATCTATATTAGACAGCAGAGCCTGTATATCTATATTAGACAGCAGAGCCTGTATATCTATAGTAGACAGCAGAGCCTGTATATCTATAGTAGACAGTAGAGCCTGTATATCTATAGTAGACAGCAGAGCCTGTATATCTATATTAGACAGCAGAGCCTGTATATCTACAGTAGACAGCAGAGCCTGTATATCTATATTAGACAGCAGAGCCTGTATATCTATATTAGACAGCAGAGCCTGTATATCTATAGTAGACAGCAGAGCCTGTATATCTATATTAGACAGCAGAGCCTGTATATCTATAGTAGACAGCAGAG
The DNA here is from genome assembly GCF_045679555.1 of Salvelinus alpinus. NCBI lineage: Eukaryota > Metazoa > Chordata > Actinopteri > Salmoniformes > Salmonidae > Salvelinus > Salvelinus alpinus. Next base: position 3,615,742 of record NC_092119.1, read on the forward strand.
CCTGTATATCTATAGTAGACAGCAGAGCCTGTATATCTACAGTAGACAGTAGAGCCTGTATATCTATATTAGACAGCAGAGCCTGTATATCTACAGTAGACAGCAGAGCATGTATATCTATATTAGACAGCTGAGCCTGTATATCTATATTAGACAGCTGAGCCTGTATATCTATATTAGACAGCAGAGCCTGTATATCTATATTAGACAGTAGAGCCTGTATATCTATAGTAGACAGCAGAGCCTGTATATCTATATTAGACAGCAGAGCCTGTATATCTATATTAGACAGCAGAGCCTGTATATCTATATTAGACAGTAGAGCCTGTATATCTATAGTAGACAGCAGAGCCTGTATATCTATAGTAGACAGCAGAGCCTGTATATCTATATTAGACAGCAGAGCCTGTATATCTATATTAGACAGTAGAGCCTGTATATCTATAGTAGACAGCAGAGCCTGTATATCTATAGTAGACAGCAGAGCCTGTATATCTACAGTAGACAGTAGAGCCTGTATATCTATATTAGACAGCAGAGCCTGTATATCTATATTAGACAGTAGAGCCTGTATATCTATAGTAGACAGCAGAGCCTGTATATCTATATTAGACAGCAGAGCCTGTATATCTATATTAGACAGCAGAGCCTGTATATCTACAGTAGACAGCAGAGCCTGTATATCTATATTAGACAGTAGAGCCTGTATATCTATAGTAGACAGCAGAGCCTGTATATCTATAGTAGACAGCAGAGCCTGTATATCTACAGTAGACAGCAGAGCCTGTATATCTACATTAGACAGCAGAGCCTGTATATCTATAGTAGACAGCAGAGCCTGTATATCTATAGTAGACAGCAGAGCCTGTATATCTATAGTAGACAGCAGAGCCTGTATATCTATATTAGACAGCTGAGCCTGTATATCTATATTAGACAGCAGAGCCTGTATATCTATATTAGACAGCAGAGCCTGTATATCTATAGTAGACAGTAGAGCCTGTATATCTATATTAGACAGCAGAGCCTGTATATCTATAGTAGACAGCAGAGCCTGTATATCTATATTAGACAGCTGAGCCTGTATATCTATATTAGACAGCTGAGCCTGTATATCTATATTAGACAGCAGAGCCTGTATATCTATATTAGACAGCAGAGCTTGTATATCTACAGTAGCCAGCAGAGCCTGTATATCTATATTAGACAGCAGAGCCTGTATATCTATATTAGACAGCAGAGCCTGTATATCTATAGTAGACAGCAGAGCCTGTATATCTATAGTAGACAGCAGAGCCAGTATATCTATAGTAGACAGCAGAGCCTGTATATCTACATTAGACAGCAGAGCCTGTATATCTATATTAGACAGCAGAGCCTGTATATCTACATTAGACAGCAGAGCCTGTATATCTATATTAGACAGCAGAGCCTGTATATCTATAGTAGACAGCAGAGCCTGTATATCTATAGTAGACAGCAGAGCCTGTATATCTATATTAGACAGCAGAGCCTGTATATCTACATTAGACAGCAGAGCCTGTATATCTACATTAGACAGCAGAGCCTGTATATCTACATTAGACAGCAGAGCCTGTATATCTATATTAGACAGCAGAGCCTGTATATCTATAGTAGACAGCAGAGCCTGTATATCTATAGTAGACAGCAGAGCCTGTATATCTATAGTAGACAGCAGAGCCTGTATATCTATAGTAGACAGCAGAGCCTGTATATCTATATTAGACAGCAGAGCCTGTATATCTATATTAGACAGCAGAGCCTGTATATCTATAGTAGACAGCAGAGCCAAGTTTTGTAGTGATATCTGTGTTTATTTGACCACTTATTGCTCGAATGAGGTTTCTGTTTGTTCCCAATTGTATCAGAAATTATATTCCTAATTTGAAGGTCCTGTGTCAAGGTCCTCACTATTATAGAAAGACGCATGTGTGTGTGTGTGTGTGTGTGTGTGTGTGTGTGTCCTCACAAGACAACTAGGTTAGCTGCAGAAGATTTGGGCCACTCCTGACACACACAGAGACACTTCAGGCCTCTTTAAGCCTCTGCTGTCCTGTTGCAGGGCCATGCTATCTCATTTATCAGGATCAGGATCTCCTAGAAGAGTCCTCTGTGTGTGGACAATGCAGCTGTCCACTCGGCACTACAGATGTACGATCTTGATTTGAGCCACACACACACACACAGTTTGGTACAGCAGGCAAATAATCCTGCAGCAACAGGAAATGTGATTTATAAAACATGTAGATGTGTGTAGATGTTGATACATGTTTCATTAGGGCAAATCGAGTCTGAAATGTCAAAGAAGAATTTACAAACTTTAGAACCCCTTTTAAAAACTCAAATACACTACAAGTTTGCTTTGCAGGAATATTCTCATCAACACAATAGTGATCCAATTAAGATCCTACATCTGTAGGTCATTTCAAACAGGCAGAGAAAATGTAATTTCCCAGATGCTTTTTTTAATCAAAAGCCAGATGCACACACACGTACAAAGTTCTCACAAACACACACACACACACACACACACACACACACACACACACACACACACACACACACACACACACACACACACACACACACACACACACACACACACACACACACACACACACACACACCACACAGGTCTGGATAGTTGAGGAAAATAATAATAATAATATCTAACAAAGACAGGGTGGTGCGTTTTCTGATGAAGTGGTTCAGGGGCCAAACTAAGCCCAGGGCGCTTGTTTGTCGTGGGGAGGGATTTAAGGGACGGACCATCCAGAATACTGCAGATCGGAATGCTTTATCACACAGTAGTTTCTCCTTCACAACTAACTCTACTCTACTTTCAAAATGCCAATCTGGACCATCTAATCCATTTTAGAGCTTTCATCCTGTCCAAATGCTACTGCCCTCCAAATCACAATCATCATTTAGGGGTTGGAATCAGACTCTAGGGGACTTTAAGTAGAGAAGGGAGGGAGGGGGGAGGAAAGGAGCGGGGCAGGAGAGGACTCAGGGTTCAAAGAAACTCTTATTAATCCAAACAAGGAATAAAACGATCCCACACACACACACACAGAGACAAACACACACACACACACACACACTGCTCCTGAAATACTACCGAGTACAGACAAAGAACTGACTATCCTCATCAGCTGATATAAAACAACTGACAACTACACATCTAAGATGCTCTTTCAGGAAGTGTTGTTTTCTGTCTTTGTCCGACTAAAATTGCTGCAACGCTCCAGTGACTGTAACATCTCGTCTGCCCTGAAGGTGGCAGCAGAGAGCTTTATTAGAATAATGTAAAGGACCTTCAATCCTGCAAGAGTGCATTCATTTTATTTAACCCGTGAGACAACCAACCCGTGAGACAACCAACCCGTGAGACAACCAACCCGTGAGACAACCAACCCGTGAGACAACCAACCCGTGAGACAACCAACCCGTAAGTCAACCAACCCCAGAATCCCCTACCTCTTCTGGTGGTTTTTAATCAAACTCTAACTGGTTATAAATGACCTGCATGGTCAAATAATAATAATCACAGTAGTTGTCGAGGGTGCAACAGGTCAGCACCTCAGGAGTAAATGTCAGTTGGCTTTTCATAGCCAATCATTCAGAGTATCTCTACCACTCCTGCTGTCTCTAGAGAGTTGAAAACAGCAGGTCTGGGACAGGTAGCACGTCCGGTGAACAGGTCAGAGTTCCATAGCCTCAGGCAGAACAGTTGAAACTGGAGCAGCAGCCTGGCCAGGTGGACTGGGGACAGCAAGGAGTCATCAGGCCAGGTATTCCTGAGGCATGGTCCTAGGGCTCAGGTCCTCCGATAGAGAGAAAGAAAGAGAGAGAGAAAGAAAAAAAGAGAGAAAGAGAGAGAGAATTAGAGAGCGCATACTTAAATTCACACAGGACACCGGATAAGACAGGAGAAGTACTCCAGGTATAACCAACTGACCCTAGCCCCCCGACACATAAACTACTGCAGCATAAATACTGGAGGCTGAGACAGGAGGGGTTGGGAGACACTGTGGCCCCGTCCAACGATACCGGGCCAAACAGGCAGGATAAAACCCCACCCACTTTGCCAAAGCACAGTCCCCACACCACTAGAGGGATAACTTCAACCACCAACTTACCATCCTGAGACAAGGCCGAGTATAGCCCATAAAGATCTCCGCCATGGCACAACCCAAGGGGGGGCGCCAACCCAGACAGGAAGATCACGTCAGTGACTCAACCCACTCAAGTGACGCACCCCTCCTAGGTACGGCATGGAAGAGCACCAGTAAGCCAGTGACTCAGCACCTGTAATAGGGTTAGAGGCAGAGAATCCCAGTGGAGAGAGGGGAACCGGCCAGGCGGAGACAGCAAGGGCGGTTCGTTGCTCCAGAGCCTTTCTGTTCACCTTCACACTCCTGGGCCAGACTACACTCAATCATAGGACCTACTGAAGAGATGAGTCTTCAGTAAAGACTTAGAGGTTGAGACCGAGTCTGCGTCTCTCACATGGGTAGGCAGACCATTCCATAAAAATGGAGCTCTATAGGAGAAAGCCCTGCCTCCCGCTGTTTGCTTAGAATTTCTAGGGACAATAAGGAGGCCTGCGTCTTGTGACCGTAGCGTATGTGTAGGTATGTACGGCAGGACCAAATCGGAAAGATAGGTAGGAGCAAGCCCATGTAATGCTTTGTAGGTTAGCAATTAAACCTGTAAATATATATACAGGACCAGTCAAAAGTTTGGACACACCTACTCATTCCAGTGTTTTTTACAGGCTGCCTAAGTATGATTCCCAATCAGAGACAACGATAGACAGCTGCCTCTGATTGGGAACCATACCCAGCCAAAACATAGAATCACAAATCATAGAAATAAAGAACATAGAATGCCCACCCCACATCACACCCTGACCTAACCAAATAGAGAAAAATAACGTCTCTCTAAGGTCAGGGCGTGACCTTAGTGAAGACATCAAAACTACGAAATAACACGTATGGAATCATGTAGTAACCTAAAAAGTATTAAACAAGTCAAATATATTTTATATTTGAGATTCTTCAAAGTAGCCACCCTTTGCCTTGATGACAGCTTTGCACACTCTTGGCATTCTCTCAACCAGCTTCATGAGGTAGTCACCTGTGATCACAATCCCCGAACACATCAAAACCCCCTCTCATCAGACTTGGAGCAACGCAAATGTGAAAATCCAGGCTAAGCTTTCACTTGTTATAGAGATTGTCTTGTTGTCATAAAGAAGACCTTGTTGTCAAGACTCTCTGTCTGGTTGTGAGGTCACAGGAAATAGACTGATCTGTTTATGAGGGACTGGAAGTTGTTGTAACAGAATAATACAGGCCAGCTCGTCTTCATGTCTATTCTGTTAGGCCTTCTGACACGTTGGTCTTTGTTAGTCTTTGTTCTGTGCTTCAGTTGTCATCATGGTGGAGGCAGAATTCTAACCCTGATAGATTATAGTTGTAAAGACTTCAAGATGTAGCCAGTACATTGATGTCCACTCTGTAGATAACATAAACACTCTCTATGTATTAAATGTATTAAAAGTCCTAGGAGAGGGACCGTGCTTTCAGGAGAAGGATAACAGGACCTTGTCCAGAGACAACCCCCAGCCCTTAACCTCCAAGGCACTTGTGTACAGGGAGTTTAATACAGAGAATGTAATATAATATTTGATACGATCAGGGAATTGACATGCAGTTTGGATCACGTTTTTTTTAGAAATTCAATTAGCATTCAAAATGTATTTGTTTGATTTTATTGCCCTGTATGTGTTCGGCAATTGTTGTGAATTTTTTTTAGTCGTCGTAGAAACCCTGTGTATAGATCTGAAATGTATCTGACCTATCAGAGGGTACATTTTGCCACATTTCTTATTATACCACAATCTCTTGAGTTTTACATTAATTCTAGTCTGGCAACAGGTTGTCGTCCGGCTTAAATCCAATGAATTATGCAAATTAAAATCTTCCCATTTGTATATTTATTGAGTCCTCACATCCTCTCTCCTCGCCTCCTTCTCAAAAATCCATTGGATAACAAAGTCAAAGGTCTTTCCCCTCTGACCTTATCCTCCAATGAGCTACGAGAAGGAAGTGTGTCTGACCTTATTCTCCAATGAGCTATGAGAAGGAAGTGTGTCTGACCTTGTTCTCCAATGAGCTATGAGAAGGAAGTGTGTCTGACCTTCTTCTCCAATGAGCTATGAGAAGGAAGTGTGTCTGACCTTATCCTCCAATGAGCTACGAGAAGGAAGTGTGTCTGACCTTCTCCAATGAGCTATGAGAAGCAAGTGTGTCTGACCTTATTCTCCAATGAGCTACGAGAAGGAAGTGTGTCTGACCTTATCCTCCAATGAGCTATGAGAAGGAAGTGTGTCTGACCTTATTCTCCAATGAGCTATGAGAAGGAAGTGTGTCTGACCTTGTTCTCCAATGAGCTATGAGAAGGAAGTGTGTCTGACCTTATTCTCCAATGAGCTACGAGAAGGAAGTGTGGAAAGAGAACGAGAGATGTGAAAGAAATGCAAATGAGATTATCCCAGTCCTTCAACCAATGTCAATGTGTTGGCCACAAGATGGCGGTACAAGACAGTCATGTTTGTTTTTACAGAAATTAGCCTTGCAGTTTTAGAATTGTCTTTTTTTTTTGGAGGTGGCTTTTTTGAATATTTTTCAACTGGCAATAAAATATACAGCTGTGGATCTTCAATGCAAGAAAAAAAAAGAAAAAAGGGCATCTGGCAAAAGTAAATTCATCCACAAACACAAATATAATTTTATATATATATATATCTTATATGACCAAATTTTCACAAATGTGATGATACACTACATAGCCAAAAGTATGTGGACACCTCTTCAAATGAGTGGATTCTGATATTTCAGCCACACCCGTTGCTCACATGGGGAATAAGTTTGAGCACTCAGCCATGCAATCTCCATAGACAAACATAGGCAGTAGAATGGCCCGTACTGAAGAGCTCAGGGACTTTCAACGTGGCACCGTCATAGGATGCCACTTTTCCAACAAGCCAGTTCGTCAAATTTCTGCTCCGCTAGAGCTGCCTCGGTCAACTGTAAGTGCTGTTATTGTGAAGTGGAAACTTCTAGGAGCAACAACGGCTCAGCTGCGAAGTGGTAGGCCACACAAGCTCACAGAACGGGATCGCCAAGTGCTGAAGCGCGAAAAAATAATCTGTCCTCGGTTGCAACCCTCACTACCAAGTTCCAAACTGCCTCTGGAAGCATCGTCAGCACAAGAACTGTTTATTAGGAGCTTCATGAAATGGGTTTCCATGACCGAGCAGCCGCACACAAGCCTAAGATCACCATGCGCAACGCCAAGCGTCGGCTGGAGTGGTGTAAAGCTCTGGAGCAGTGGAAACACGTTTTCTGGAGTAGCAATATGTTTTCTATACAGCGTTCAACTTTCTACAATGAAAGAGCCACTTAAATCAATTATATAATCAATAACCAGATTACCCCGGATACCAGACTTCAATGAATGATAACTCAGTTCTCGAATGTTGTCATTGATGAGAATGAATGTATATAAAAAAATATTTTGACATTCAGAATGCACTTTGTTTTGACATTCAGCCTGTATTGTAGTTGAATGCCCAGAGACACTTCTTCAAGAGGCACAGTATTTATTTATTCAGGGTGGTACATGCATTCACACAGTCTGGATCTATAGGATCCTTCCCCACTATATGATAGATCATGTCAAGTGATCAAATACCAAGTTATCAATTAAAAGTTTTTTTTATTGTTGTTGAAAAACTGCACTTGTCCTCAATGCGAAAAAAAATACAGTTGATTAAATATTCTACAGTTGTAATATCATCCATCTAATCAGGACTTTGGGTCACAGGGTCTGGGATCCTGGGTGCTTCACTGGATGTTCTGGTAGGCACTGCAAGTGGAGGAGGTCATGATGCAAAGGATTGTCCTTTGGGTGGCAGGTAGCCTAGTGGTTAGAGCATTGGGCCAATAACCAAAAGGTTGCTGGATCGAATCCCTGAGCTGACGAGGTAAAAATCTGTCATTCTACCCCTGATACAAGGCAGTTAACCCACTGTTCCCTGATAGGCTGTCATTGTAAATAAGAATTTATTATTTATTAACTGATTTGCCTAGTTAAATAAAATAAAAAGTTGAAGAGGCAGTGAAGTTGAAGGATTTCTATATCAAGGAGGGAGGGGTCTTACAGCATCTGTGAAGACTACTGGTCTAAGGTCAGCTCCACATCACTGGAAGAGACAGCTGCATCTCTGTTGTGTGGACCACCAAAACCTCCATCTCTGTTGTGTGGACCACGAAAACCTCCATCTCTGTTGTGTGGACCACCAAAACCTCCATCTCTGTTGTGTGGACCACCAAAACCTCCATCTCTGTTGTGTGGACCACCAAAGCCTCCATCTCTGTTGTGTGGACCACCAAAACCTCCATCTCTGTTGTGTGGACCACCAAAACCTCCATCTCTGTTGTGTGGACCACCAAAACCTCCATCTCTGTTGTGTGGACCACCAAAACCTCCATCTCTGTTGTGTGGACCACCAAAACCTCCATCTCTGTTGTGTGGACCACCAAAACCTCCATCTCTGTTGTGTGGACCACCAAAACCTCCATCTCTGTTGTGTGGACCACCAAAACCTCCATCTCTGTTGTGTGGACCACCAAAGCCTCCATCTCTGTTGTGTGGATCACCAAAACCTCCATCTCTGTTGTGTGGACCACCAAAACCTCCATCTCTGTTGTGTGGACCACCAAAACCTCCATCTCTGTTGTGTGGACCACCAAAACCTCCATCTCTGTTGTGTGGACCACCAAAACCTCCATCTCTGTTGTGTGGACCACCAAAACCTCCATCTCTGTTGTGTGGACCACCAAAACCTCCATCTCTGTTGTGTGGACCACCAAAACCTCCATCTCTGTTGTGTGGACCACCAAAGCCTCCATCTCTGTTGTGTGGACCACCAAAACCTCCATCTCTGTTGTGTGGACCACCAAAACCTCCATCTCTGTTGTGTGGACCACCAAAACCTCCATCTCTGTTGTGTGGACCACCAAAACCTCCATCTCTGTTGTGTGGACCACCAAAACCTCCATCTCTGTTGTGTGGACCACCAAAACCTCCATCTCTGTTGTGTGGACCACCAAAACCTCCATCTCTGTTGTGTGGACCACCAAAACCTCCATCTCTGTTGTGTGGACCACCAAAACCTCCATCTCTGTTGTGTGGACCACCAAAACCTCCATCTCTGTTGTGTGGACCACCAAAACCTCCATCTCTGTTGTGTGGACCACCAAAACCTCCATCTCTGTTGTGTGGACCACCAAAACCTCCATCTCTGTTGTGTGGACCACCAAAACCTCCATCTCTGTTGTGTGGACCACCAAAACCTCCATCTTTGTTGTGTGGACCACCAAAACCTCCATCTTTGTTGTGTGGACCACCAAAACCTCCATCTCTGTTGTGTGGACCACCAAAACCTCCATCTCTGTTGTGTGGACCACCAAAACCTCCATCTCTGTTGTGTGGACCACCAAAACCTCCATCTCTGTTGTGTGGACCACCAAAACCTCCATCTTTGTTGTGTGGACCACCAAAACCTCCATCTCTGATGTGTGGACCACCAAAACCTCCGTCTTTGTTGTGTGGACCACCAAAACCTCCATCTCTGTTGTGTGGACCACCAAAACCTCCGTCTTTGTTGTGTGGACCACCAAAACCTCCATCTCTGTTGTGTGGACCACCAAAACCTCCATCTCTGTTGTGTGGACCACCAAAACCTCCATCTCTGTTGTGTGGACCACCAAAACCTCCATCTCTGTTGTGTGGACCACCAAAACCTCCATCTCTGTTGTGTGGACCACCCAAACCTCCATCTCTGTTGTGTGGACCACCAAAACCTCCATCTCTGTTGTGTGCACCACCAAAACCTCCATCTCTGTTGTGTGGACCACCAAAACCTCCATCTCTGTTGTGTGGACCACCAAAACCTCCATCTTTGTTGTGTGGACCACCAAAACCTCCATCTCTGTTGTGTGGACCACCAAAACCTCCATCTTTGTTGTGTGGACCACCAAAACCTCCATCTTTGTTGTGTGGACCACCAAAACCTCCATCTCTGTTGTGTGGACCACCAAAACCTCCATCTTTGTTGTGTGGACCACCAAAACCTCCATCTTTGTTGTGTGGACCACCAAAACCTCCATCTCTGTTGTGTGTACCACCAAAACCTCCATCTTTGTTGTGTGGACCACCAAAACCTTCATCTCTGTTGTGTGGACCACCAAAACCTCCATCTATGTTGTGTGGACCACCAAAACCTCCATCTCTGTTGTGTGGACCACCAAAACCTCCATCTCTGTTGTGTGGACCACCAAAACCTCCATCTCTGTTGTGTGGACCACCAAAACCTCCATCTCTGTTGTGTGGACCACCAAAACCTCCATCTTTGTTGTGTGGACCACCAAAACCTCCATCTCTGTTGTGTGGACCACCAAAACCTCCATCTTTGTTGTGTGGACCACCAAAACCTCCATCTTTGTTGTGTGGACCACCAAAACCTCCATCTTTGTTGTGTGGACCACCAAAACCTCCATCTTTGTTGTGTGGACCACCAAAACCTCCATCTTTGTTGTGTGTACCACCAAAACCTCCATCTTTGTTGTGTGGACCACCAAAACCTTCATCTCTGTTGTGTGGACCACCAAAACCTCCATCTATGTTGTGTGGACCACCAAAACCTCCATCTCTGTTGTGTGGACCACCAAAACCTCCATCTCTGTTGTGTGGACCACCAAAACCTCCATCTCTGTTGTGTGGACCACCAAAACCTCCATCTCTGTTGTGTGGACCACCAAAACCTCCATCTTTGTTGTGTGGACCACCAAAACCTCCATCTCTGTTGTGTGGACCACCAAAACCTCCATCTTTGTTGTGTGGACCACCAAAACCTCCATCTTTGTTGTGTGGACCACCAAAACCTCCATCTTTGTTGTGTGGACCACCAAAACCTCCATCTTTGTTGTGTGGACCACCAAAACCTCCATCTTTGTTGTGTGGACCACCAAAACCTCCATCTTTGTTGTGTGGACCACCAAAACCTCCATCTTTGTTGTGTGGACCACCAAAACCTCCATCTCTGTTGTGTGGACCACCAAAACCTCCATCTTTGTTGTGTGGACCACCAAAACCTCCATCTTTGTTGTGTGGACCACCAAAACCTCCATCTCTGTTGTGTGGACCACCAAAACCTCCATCTTTGTTGTGTGGACCACCAAAACCTCCATCTTTGTTGTGTGGACCACCAAAACCTCCATCTTTGTTGTGTGGACCACCAAAACCTCCATCTTTGTTGTGTGGACCACCAAAACCTCCATCTTTGTTGTGTGGACCACCAAAACCTCCATCTTTGTTGTGTGGACCACCAAAACCTCCATCTTTGTTGTGTGGACCACCAAAACCTCCATCTTTGTTGTGTGGACCACCAAAACCTCCATCTTTGTTGTGTGGACCACCAAAACCTCCATCTCTGTTGTGTGGACCACCAAAACCTCCATCTTTGTTGTGTGGACCACCAAAACCTCCATCTCTGTTGTGTGGACCACCAAAACCTCCATCTCTGTTGTGTGGACCACCAAAACCTCCATCTCTGTTGTGTGGACCACCAAAACCTCCATCTTTGTTGTGTGGACCACCAAAACCTCCATCTTTGTTGTGTGGACCACCAAAACCTCCATCTTTGTTGTGTGGACCACCAAAACCTCCATCTCTGTTGTGTGGACCACCAAAACCTCCATCTTTGTTGTGTGGACCACCAAAACCTCCATCTTTGTTGTGTGGACCACCAAAACCTCCATCTTTGTTGTGTGGACCACCAAAACCTCCATCTTTGTTGTGTGGACCACCAAAACCTTCATCTCTGTTGTGTGGACCACCAAAACCTCCATCTCTGTTGTGTGGACCACCAAAACCTCCATCTCTGTTGTGTGGACCACCAAAACCTCCATCTTTGTTGTGTGGACCACCAAAACCTCCATCTTTGTTGTGTGGACCACCAAAACCTCCATCTTTGTTGTGTGGACCACCAAAACCTCCATCTCTGTTGTGTGGACCACCAAAACCTCCATCTCTGTTGTGTGGACCACCAAAACCTCCATCTCTGTTGTGTGGACCACCAAAACCTCCATCTCTGTTGTGTGGACCACCAAAACCTCCATCTTTGTTGTGTGGACCACCAAAACCTCCATCTCTGTTGTGTGGACCACCAAAACCTCCATCTTTGTTGTGTGGACCACCAAAACCTCCATCTTTGTTGTGTGGACCACCAAAACCTCCATCTTTGTTGTGTGGACCACCAAAACCTCCATCTTTGTTGTGTGGACCACCAAAACCTCCATCTTTGTTGTGTGGACCACCAAAACCTCCATCTTTGTTGTGTGGACCACCAAAACCTCCATCTCTGTTGTGTGGACCACCAAAACCTCCATCTTTGTTGTGTGGACCACCAAAACCTCCATCTTTGTTGTGTGGACCACCAAAACCTCCATCTTTGTTGTGTGGACCACCAAAACCTCCATCTTTGTTGTGTGGACCACCAAAACCTCCATCTTTGTTGTGTGGACCACCAAAACCTCCATCTTTGTTGTGTGGACCACCAAAACCTCCATCTTTGTTGTGTGGACCACCAAAACCTCCATCTTTGTTGTGTGGACCACCAAAACCTCCATCTTTGTTGTGTGGACCACCAAAACCTCCATCTCTGTTGTGTGGACCACCAAAACCTCCATCTCTGTTGTGTGGACCACCAAAACCTCCATCTTTGTTGTGTGGACCACCAAAACCTCCATCTTTGTTGTGTGGACCACCAAAACCTCCATCTCTGTTGTGTGGACCACCAAAACCTCCATCTTTGTTGTGTGGACCACCAAAACCTCCATCTCTGTTGTGTGGACCACCAAAACCTCCATCTTTGTTGTGTGGACCACCAAAACCTCCATCTTTGTTGTGTGGACCACCAAAACCTCCATCTTTGTTGTGTGGACCACCAAAACCTCCATCTTTGTTGTGTGGACCACCAAAACCTCCATCTTTGTTGTGTGGACCACCAAAACCTCCATCTTTGTTGTGTGGACCACCAAAACCTCCATCTTTGTTGAGTGGACCACCAAAACCTCCATCTTTGTTGTGTGGACCACCAAAACCTCCATCTTTGTTGTGTGGACCACCAAAACCTCCATCTTTGTTGTGTGGACCACCAAAACCTCCATCTCTGTTGTGTGGACCACCAAAACCTCCATCTCTGTTGTGTGGACCACCAAAACCTCCATCTTTGTTGTGTGGACCACCAAAACCTCCATCTTTGTTGTGTGGACCACCAAAACCTCCATCTTTGTTGTGTGGACCACCAAAACCTCCATCTTTGTTGTGTGGACCACCAAAACCTTCATCTCTGTTGTGTGGACCACCAAAACCTCCATCTCTGTTGTGTGGACCACCAAAACCTCAATCTCTGTTGTGTGGACCACCAAAACCTCCATCTTTGTTGTGTGGACCACCAAAACCTCCATCTTTGTTGTGTGGACCACCAAAACCTCCATCTTTGTTGTGTGGACCACCAAAACCTCCATCTCTGTTGTGTGGACCACCAAAACCTCCATCTCTGTTGTGTGGACCACCAAAACCTCCATCTCTGTTGTGTGGACCACCAAAACCTCCATCTCTGTTGTGTGGACCACCAAAACCTCCATCTTTGTTGTGTGGACCACCAAAACCTCCATCTCTGTTGTGTGGACCACCAAAACCTCCATCTTTGTTGTGTGGACCACCAAAACCTCCATCTTTGTTGTGTGGACCACCAAAACCTCCATCTTTGTTGTGTGGACCACCAAAACCTCCATCTTTGTTGTGTGGACCACCAAAACCTCCATCTTTGTTGTGTGGACCACCAAAACCTCCATCTTTGTTGTGTGGACCACCAAAACCTCCATCTCTGTTGTGTGGACCACCAAAACCTCCATCTTTGTTGTGTGGACCACCAAAACCTCCATCTTTGTTGTGTGGACCACCAAAACCTCCATCTTTGTTGTGTGGACCACCAAAACCTCCATCTTTGTTGTGTGGACCACCAAAACCTCCATCTTTGTTGTGTGGACCACCAAAACCTCCATCTTTGTTGTGTGGACCACCAAAACCTCCATCTTTGTTGTGTGGACCACCAAAACCTCCATCTCTGTTGTGTGGACCACCAAAACCTCCATCTTTGTTGTGTGGACCACCAAAACCTCCATCTTTGTTGTGTGGACCACCAAAACCTCCATCTTTGTTGTGTGGACCACCAAAACCTCCATCTTTGTTGTGTGGACCACCAAAACCTCCATCTTTGTTGTGTGGACCACCAAAACCTCCATCTTTGTTGTGTGGACCACCAAAACCTCCATCTCTGTTGTGTGGACCACCAAAACCTCCATCTTTGTTGTGTGGACCACCAAAACCTCCATCTTTGTTGTGTGGACCACCAAAACCTCCATCTTTGTTGTGTGGACCACCAAAACCTCCATCTCTGTTGTGTGGACCACCAAAACCTCCATCTCTGTTGTGTGGACCACCAAAACCTCCATCTTTGTTGTGTGGACCACCAAAACCTCCATCTTTGTTGTGTGGACCACCAAAACCTCCATCTCTGTTGTGTGGACCACCAAAACCTCCATCTTTGTTGTGTGGACCACCAAAACCTCCATCTCTGTTGTGTGGACCACCAAAACCTCCATCTCTGTTGTGTGGACCACCAAAACCTCCATCTTTGTTGTGTGGACCACCAAAACCTCCATCTTTGTTGTGTGGACCACCAAAACCTCCATCTTTGTTGTGTGGACCACCAAAACCTCCATCTTTGTTGTGTGGACCACCAAAACCTCCATCTTTGTTGTGTGGACCACCAAAACCTCCATCTTTGTTGAGTGGACCACCAAAACCTCCATCTTTGTTGTGTGGACCACCAAAACCTCCATCTTTGTTGTGTGGACCACCAAAACCTCCATCTTTGTTGTGTGGACCACCAAAACCTCCATCTCTGTTGTGTGGACCACCAAAACCTCCATCTTTGTTGTGTGGACCACCAAAACCTCCATCTTTGTTGTGTGGAACACCAAAACCTCCATCTTTGTTGTGTGGACCACCAAAACCTCTATCTTTGTTGTGTGGACCACCAAAACCTCCATCTTTGTTGTGTGGACCACCAAAACCTCCATCTTTGTTGTGTGGACCACCAAAACCTCCATCTTTGTTGTGTGGACCACCAAAACCTCCATCTTTGTTGTGTGGACCACCAAAACCTCCATCTTTGTTGTGTGGACCACCAAAACCTCCATCTTTGTTGTGTGGACCACCAAAACCTCCATCTTTGTTGTGTGGACCACCAAAACCTCCATCTTTGTTGTGTGGACCACCAAAACCTCCATCTTTGTTGTGTGGACCACCAAAACCTCCATCTTTGTTGTGTGGACCACCAAAACCTCCATCTTTGTTGTGTGGACCACCAAAACCTCCATCTTTGTTGTGTGGACCACCAAAACCTCCATCTCTGTTGTGTGGACCACCAAAACCTCCATCTTTGTTGTGTGGACCACCAAAACCTCCATCTTTGTTGTGTGGACCACCAAAACCTCCATCTTTGTTGTGTGGACCACCAAAACCTCCATCTTTGTTGTGTGGACCACCAAAACCTCCATCTTTGACAGACTCATATTGCTCCTTCAGTCAATACCTGTTTTCAGGGTCCAAACATATGACATGCAAGTTTTGCTCAATGTAGTTAACTTTATCATGGGCACAATGTGAATTTATATCTGATGTTCAAATTGTTGTGTGGAGAATCCTTTTGTGGTAAATGCAGTTTGTCTTTCCCAATGGAAAATAGTAGCTGCCTGAGCATTTGCTATAATGCAATGATTAAAGTAGTTAGCAGATGTTTCCACTTAGCTCATTTTGTTGTTTTACCAGATCATTTAAATAAAGGTTAAATAAATAAATCACTTAAAAATGTAACAGCACAACATCATGCCACTTCTCCTAAAATTATTAATTAGCCAGGTGAATTTGTAGATACAGTATATCTAGCCAGTCTAATTGGAATGATTAACTGACAACATTTAAATTTAACTGACAATATTTCAAATTAAAGTCGAGTTGGATAGGAAACACCCTACGGAAATAATATCTGGACTGATTAACGAGAGAGAGAGAGAGAGAGAGAGAGAGAGAAAAGGGCAACCAGTGAAGAACAAACACCATTGTAAATACAACCCATATTTATGTTTATTTATTTTAACTTGTGTGCTTTAACCATTTGTACATTGTTACAACACTGCATATATATAATATGACATTTGTAATGTCTTTATTGTTTTGAAACTTCTGTATGTGTAATGTTTACTGTTAATTTTTATTGTTTATTTGACTTTTGTATATTATCTACCTCACTTGCTTTGGCAATGTTAACACATGTTTCCCATGCCAATAAAGCCCCCTTGAATTGAATTGAATTGAATTGAGAGAGAGAGAGAGAGAGAGAGAGAGAGAGAGAGAGAGAGAGAGAGAGAGAGAGAGAGAGAGAGTAATGTTTACTGTTCATTTTTATTGTTTATTTGACTTTTGTATATTATCTACCTCACTTGCTTTGGCAATGTTAACACATGTTTCCCATGCCAATAAAGCCCCTTGAATTGAATTGAATTGAATTGAGAGAGAGAGAGACAGAGAGTGAGAGACAGAGAGAGAGAGAGATAGAGAGAGAGAGAGAGAGATAGCTGATGATCTGGTGCTTCTGTCACCAACCAAGGAGGGCCTACAACAGCACCTAGATCTTCTGCACAGATTCTGTCAGACCTGGGCCCTGACAGTAAATCTCAGTAAGACCAAAATAATGGTGTTCCAAAAAAGGTCCAGTCGCCAGGACCACAAATTCCATCTAGACACCGTTGCCCTAGAGCACACAAAAAACTATACATACCTCGGCCTAAACATCAGCACCACAGGTAGCTTCCACAGAGCTGTGAACGATCTGAGAGACAAGGCAAGAAGGGCATTCTATGCCATCAAAAGGAACATAAATTTCAACATACCATTTAGGATCTGGCTAAAAATACTTGAATCAGTCATAGAGCCCATTGCCCTTTATGGTTGTGAGGTCTGGGGTCCGCTCACCAACCAAGATTTCACAAAATGGGACAAACACCAAATTGAGACTCTGCATGCAGAATTCTGCAAAAATATCCTCCGTGTACAACGTAGAACACCAAATAATGCATGCAGAGCAGAATTAGGTCGATACCCACTAATTATCAAAATCCAGAAAAGAGCCGTTAAATTCTACAACCACCTAAAAGGAAGCGATTCCCAAACCTTCCATAACAAAGCCATCACCTACAGAGAGATGAACCTGGAGAAGAGTCCCCTAAGCAAGCTGGTCCTAGGGCTCTGTTCACAAACACAAACACACCCCACAGAGCCCCAGGACAACAGCACAATTAGACCCAACCAAATCATGAGAAAACAAAAAGATAATTACTTGACACATTGGAAAGAATTAACAAAAAAACAGAGCAAACTAGAATGCTATTTGGCCCTAAACAGAGAGTACACAGTGGCAGAATACCTGACCACTGTGACTGACCCAAACTTAAGGAAAGCTTTGACTATGTACAGACTCAGTGAGCATAGCCTTGCTATTGAGAAAGGCCGCCGTAGGCAGACATGGCTCTCAAGAGAAGACAGGCTATGTGCTCACTGCCCACAAAATGAGGTGGAAACTGAGCTGCACTTCCTAACCTCCTGCCCAATGTATGACCATATTAGAGAGACATATTTCCCTCAGATTACACAGATCCACAAAGAATTTGAAAACAAATCCAATTTTGATAAACTCCCATATCTACTGGGTGAAATTCCACAGTGTGCCATCACAGCAGCAAGATTTGTGACTTGTTGCCACAAGAAAAGGGCAACCAGTGAAGAACAAACACCATTGTAAATACAACCCATATTTATGCTTATTTATTTTAACTTGTGTGCTTTAACCATTTGTACATTGTTACAACACTGTATATATATAATATGACATTTGTAATGTCTTTCTTGTTTTGAAACTTCTGTATGTGTAATGTTTACTGTTAATTTGTATTGTTTATTTCACTTTTGTGTATTATCTACCTCACTTGCTTTGGCAATGTTAACACATGTTTCCCATGCCAATAAAGCCCCTTGAATTGAATTGAATTGATAGAGAGAGAGAGGTATAGTGTGGATCATGCATTGCATTGTCAAAATGTTGATGCATCTACAAATTCAATGTTTTACACAATATTGTATCACATTGAGTCACTGACCTGTTCATCCAATATATTTTTTGGTAAATACAGGGCCATTTCTCTTTCCCCACAGATAATGTGTTGTCACTGGGTTTCCGGTTCACCTTTTACTAGCGAGCTAGTTTGATTACTAAAAAATGATAACATCTATACTAAAATACCATAACCCACAGACTTGACTATAGTGACGGTAAAATAGGATGGTCTTTGGTCTATCTGCAACATCTACAATCCTACTATGTGGATCTTTCCGCTTGGAGGAATTAACTGGAATGCTGAACTAGAGGATCAGGACAGTCGGGTAATATTAGCCCGAATAGGTGAGGTGTTACGACGCACTATATCACTGTACTTCTGATTCTAATTCTGAAGAGAAAAGTTTAAAACTCTCAGCTTTGAGGTCATCGAGGAAGACAAACAGTGATAGGGGGATCGTCTGAAAGGGATGTAAACATAAGGATTTTGGGCACTGGCCAGCAGACCACGATTTCTACTTTCAGGTCCTAAATCTGTGGCATGTGATGTTTACTGTGTCAGGCAAGTTTGGCACATTATCTACTTGCCCAGTCTGAAAAGTATTAGACTCGGGCTAGTTTAATTTCCATCCCTGTCGACATGTCTAACTGTCTTCACAGGTCATTTGATTAGTCGTGTACAATAGATGCACTCGTGGAATAAAACGGTTTGTGTTTTGTGAGCTAGCTAGCCAGCTAGGTAACCTTAGCTCACTGTTCGCGTAGTCACTTTCCCACGTGGTGACATGCTAGCTAATGTTATCCCACCAGGGCAGGAATATTTAGCTAAAGTTTAGCTACCTACTTACGTTAGCTCATTGTTGGTGTACGTTTCCCCAGACCCCATGGATGGCCAGATGCTAACTAGTCCATGAGGGCAGGGATTTTCAATGTTTGCTAGTTACCGCTAATTGGTAACATTAGGCTCATTCACTAGCATTTCACCGCCTGTCAGGAAAGCCAACCAAGGTGCCTTATTAGCTCGCCACCCAGGCAATATTTAACTAGCTAGCTATACCCTTGCCCTGGTGGGCTAACATTAGCTACCTAGTCACCACATGAAAAAGTATGACTACACAAATCCTGAGCTAATGTTAACTAGCTGGCTAGCTCACGAAGAACTTGTCAATAATAAGGTCATTATGTGGGTTTTGGACACACCTACTCATTCAAGGGTTTTCTTTATTTTGACTATTTTCTACATTGTAGAATAATAGTGAAGACATCAAAACTATGAAATAACACATATGGAATCATGTAGTAACCAAAAAATTGTTAAACAAATCAAAATATATATTATATTTGATATTCTTCAAAGTAGCCACCCTTTGCCTTGATGACAGCCTTGCACACTCTTGGCATTCTCTCAACCAGCTTCATGGGGTAGTCACCTGGAATGCATTTGAATTAACAGGTGTGCCTTGTTAAAAGTTAATTTGAGGAATTTCTTTCCTTCTTAATGCGTTTGAGCAAATCACTGTGTTGTGACAAGGTAGGGGTAGTATACAGAAATAAGCCCTATTTGGTAAAAGACCAAGTTGGTATTATGGCAAGAACAGCTCAAATAAGCAAAGAGAAACGACAGTCCATCATTACTTTAAGATATAAAGTTGGAAGTTTCTTCAAGTTGCGTCGCAAAAACCATCAAGCGCTGTGATGAAACTGGCTCTCATGAGGACCGCCACAGGAAAGGAAGACCCAGAGTTACCTCTGCTGCAGAGGATAAGTTCATTAGAGTTACCAGCCTCAGAAATTGCAGCCCAAATAAATGCTTCACAGAGTTCAAGTAACAGACACATCTCAACATCAACTGTTCAGAGGAGTCGGTTGAATTGCTGCAAAGAAACCACTTCTAAAAGACACCAATAAGAAGAAGAGACTTACTTGGGCCAAGAAACACGAGCAATGGACATTAGACCAGTGAAAAACTGTCCTTTGGTCTGATGAGTCCAAATTTGATATTTTTGGTTCCAACCACCGTGTCTTTGTGAAGCGCAGAGTAGGTGAACGGATGATCTCTGCATGTATGGTTTCCACCGTGAAGCATGGAGGAGGAGGTGTGGGGGTGCTTTGTTGGTGATTTATTTAGAATTCAAGGCACACTTAACCAGCATGGCTACCACAGCATTCTGGAGCGATACGCCATCCCATCTTGTTTGCGCTTAGTGGGACTATCATTTGTTTTTCAACAGGACAATGACCCAACACACCTCCAGGCTGTGTAAGGGCTGTTTGACCAAGAAGGAGAGGGATGGAGTGCTGCATCAGATGACCTGGCCTCCACAATCACCCGACTTCAACTCAATTGAGATGGTTTGGGATGTGAAGGAAAAGCAGCCAACAAGTGCTCAGCATATGTGGGAACTCCTTCAAGAATGTTGGAAAAGCATTCCAGGTGAAGCTGGTTGAGAGAGTGCCAAGCTGTCAAGGCAAAGGGTGGCTACTTTGAAGAATCTAAAATATATTTTGATTTGTTTAACTTTAACTTGATTTGTTTGGTTACAACATGATTCCATATGTGTTATTTCATAGTTTTGATGTCTTCACTATTATTCTACAATGTTGAAAATAGTAAAAAATTAAGAAAAACCCTTGAAAGAGTAGGTGTGTCTAAACTTTTGACTGGTACTTTTTATGTAGATAGTACATTTTATGTTCAGGTTTTCAATATATCACCAACTGTTTCAACTTATTGATTTGGACACTTTAAAACTGTGTTTTGACATTGGGCTATTTATCAACACGCCTTGTCAAAAGGAAGCAGCCACAGCATAATTTTTCTAGGAGTATAAATTGAACTTTCAACATTAATTTCCAATGGTAATGTACTAAATCAGGTAAATAACTGCTGAATTAGTCCAAAAAACGTGCCATGATGATATACCAGAAATCAACTAAACGGGGTGACCCTGCCTACCAAGATAGACCACACCATGTCGTTTCCAATGGGAGGCTAGTGAGTGTGATATCTCCAGCAACATCTGAAACCATTCTGAGAGCTTCCTCACACTGAAGCTATCGGGGCATTATGCCACGTTCAACACCTAGTCGAGAAATAGGAAACTCGGGCATGTCCGACTTGCTAACTGGTTGAACGCTGCACGTGTTTAAGTGTATAACTACAACTCGTTAGCAAGTCTGAAAAGTTTCGTCGTTCCGACTGGCACTTGAACGTTGCATTAGGATCTCCGTATCCTGTAGTTCTGTGTCGTAGTCAAGGACTGGTCGTAGAAGTGACACGCTAACCATATGATGCTAGGCTAGCTAATGACAGCCTTGCCGTTTGGTATTGGTGAGAGGCTGTAGTCAGTGTGTGTAGCTAAAAGCCAGCTAGCCACAGACAGACAAGAAACAACGCTAGCAAGTCTGATCATTGTATTTTTTTGCAAAAGGACACAACCAACGTTATCTAGGTCGCTGTCTTGCTAACGTCAGCACGCTCGGGTAGTCAACAAGCAAGTAAAAAGTAGCGTAGCTAGTCACCTAGGTGAACAGACCACGGCATTAAAGATGAATGGCATAATGAAGAACGAGGGAATAGCGGGCACGGAGAGGTTCGCTAGCCCGGGGAAAGGCAGGGGACTACGAGCTGTGAAGCACTTTGCTGTCGGAGACCTCGTGTTTGCCTGTCCTGCCTATTCCTACGTCCTGACCGTCAATGAAAGAGGAGCGCACTGTGAATACTGCTTCACCAGGTATGGAACTGGACAACTGTCAGAACCGGACGTGTTTGGGGTTTATATAATATAAATTAAATGACATCTTAAGAGTTCTGTTTGTGGTTATATCAAGCTAGTTGGCCAACCTTATTCTGCACGAATAGGATATTTCGCTCTATTGTCACTTGATATACGGCTGTTATGTTGTCGATTTTACTACAGTAAGGTGTTCTCAAACCATACCAATAACGTTGTAGAAATAATTCGACATGCTGGAAGGCATTGACATGTGGGTTCAGTATGGCTTTCAGCAGCTGACAAAACTACACAGCTGTTTGTTCTGAGAAGGCCCATTCAGTAGCGTGCCGCGTTCACGTAGTAGTTGGAACTAGAAAACTCGGGCATTTCCGACTTACTAACTGGTTGTAATTATACACGTGCCGCGTACAACGAATCATCAAGTCGGACGTTTTCCGAGTTCTGACAAGTATGGGAACGCGGCATCAGGCAGTTCTCCCACTTAAGAAGATGAGAGGCCTGTAATTTTCATCATAGGTACACTTCAACTATGACAGACAAAATGAGAAAAGAAAATCCAGAAAATCACATTGTAGGATTTTTAATGAATTTTAGGACCAAAAGGCTCCTTAACAGCTTCTACCCCCAAGCCATAAGACTCCTGAACATCTAATCAATGGCCACCGGACTATTTAGCCTTAAGGTAGACCTTACAGTGAAATGCTGTTGGTCCTAAACTAAAAGTCTGTATGTAGGCAGCAGCCTCTCTGTTTTAGTGGTGGCTGTTTAACAGTATGAGGGCCTTGAGATAGAAACTGTTTTTCAGTCTCTTGGTCCCAGCTTTGATGCACCTGTACTGACCTCGCCTTCTGGATGATAGCGGGGTGAACAGGCAGTGGCTCGGGTGGTTGTTGTCCTTGATGATCGTTTTGTTTGGCCTTCCTGTGACATCGGGTGCTGTAGTTGTCCTGGAGGGCAGGTAGTTTTCCCCCGGTAATGCGGTGTGCAGACTGCACCACCCTCATAATATCACCACCCATATAATATCTATTATAGTGACAAGATGGCCGAGTGACCGCTCTAACAATGGAAATACATGTCCTCAATCATTGAAGGCAGGCGAGATCAGGTATTGTTTTGGTATTTATTAGGGATCACACATTAGCTGCTGCCACGTAATTCGTCACGCTCGGAGACCATACATAAAAGGGGTTCATCTCACGCGGACAGATTTTGCGCGGATTAAGTCCATTCGCTTCGCCTCTTCCTCTCTGTTTACACTCAGTTGAATACAAAGGATAAACACACAGTTTGCTGTCAGTTGGGTTTCCCAAAAGCATCATAGCGATAAGATCATCTTAATTCCATTGAAACGAGATGGACGAGAGAGACAGACATCTCTCTCTCTATTTTATCTCCTCATCTCTCTCTCTCAGCTATTTGAAGCTGGTGTACAAACCCGAATGTAAAAGACGTAAAAACAAAACTTTCTCTCTTTGACAGACACACCCTCTCTCTCTCTCAATTCAATTTAAGGGGCTTTATTGGCATGGAAAACATATGTTTACATTGCCAAAGCAAGTGAAATGGATAATAAACAAAAAAATTAAGTAAACAATAAAAAATTAACAGATATTACTCACAAAATTTCCAAAAGAATAAAGATATTTAAAATGTCAAATTATGTGTTACAGTGTTGTAATGATGTACAAAAGGGGAAAATAAATAAAAACATATGGGTTGATTTTACAATGGTGTTTGTTCTTCATTGGTTGCCTTTTTCTTGTGGTGACAGGTCACAAATATTGCTGCTATGATGCCACACTGTGGTATTTCACCCAGTAGTTATGGGAGTTGGATTTGTTTTTTCGAATTCTTTGTGGATCTTTGTAATCTGAGGGAACGGGACATTAGAAACTGTAATCTTATGTTTCACCGAGTCGTGGCTAAACGACGACACGGATAATATAGAGCTGGTGGGATTTTCCATGCAAAGCGTCAATACAGGATTAAGATTGAATCCTACTACACCGGCTCTGACGCTCGTCGGATGTGGCAGAGCTAAAACTTTTACGGACTAGAAAGGGAAACCCAGACGGGAGCTGCCCAATGACGCTAGCCTACCAGATGAGCTAAATGCCTTCATCAAAAAAGTTATCTTATAACAGTGAGGCTTTTTTGTGGGATACACATAAGGCAATTCTAGGTCTTGTGGCATATTTTGGTTAAACTATCCCCAATTCAATGGAATTGCAACCCTCTGCATGCACAGTGCATTCTTTCATCACATGTACAGCTGATTCTCAAGATCTTGCACACTAATGAGATGCTATTGAGCCCACACTACTACACTGTCTGAGCCAAGGGCTACATGCTTTCTGGTAAGTTTTGATTACAATACTGGATGGGGTGAATATATTTTATATTACACACTTGATTCTTTTGTTAACAAGTAAGTAGTAGCCTACAGCAAAGTGTGTTTAAATCATGTATAACTTGTTAACAATTTCTGTTAGTTTGTTTTTGCTACCATGTGAGTTTTAGCTTTCTTGAGCCTGGTAACTGAGGAGTGTTAATTCACCTGTTTCCATACAGTGGCAAGAAAAAGTATGTGTACCTCGAGTGTTTTTTGGAGATGCGATGGATCATTCAATATTTCCTTTTGTTGTTCAGTGAAATGTATATTGAAATCCCATGTGAAGAGTCAACTCATTTAATTAAAGTTCAATTCATTTTAAAATTTCTATTGGAAGGATTTAATCATTTGCAATTATGTCTACCTATCATAAGGTAAAAGGTTTATGTTTCTGTCTCTATATTATATGGTAAATATATCCAATGCAAAAAACTTCTACATTTAAATGGTATTAATATAAATTTGCATATATTTCCGTTAATTCCCATATATTCCCGTTAATTCCCACGGAAAGGTTTCACCTCGGAATATTCCCCAAAATGGGCAACCCTACAAGCAACACTGAACCATGCATGAGAGCTCTAGCTGTGTGATAAAGCTCTCGGAAGCCGATGTGAGCAAGACCTTTAAACAGGTCAACATTCACAAAGCCGCTGGGCCAGACGGATTACCAGGACGTGTTCTCAAAGCATGCGCGGACCAACTGTCAAGTGTCTTCACTGACATTTTCAACCTCTCCCTGAATAAGTCTGTAATACCTACATGTTTCAAGCAGACTACCATAGTCCCTATGCCCAAGGAAGCAAAGGTAACCAGCCTAAATGATTACTGCCCCGTAGCACTCACGTCGGTAGCCATGAAGTCATGAAGTGATTTGAAAGGCTGGTCACGGCTCACATCAACAGCATCCTCCAGGATACCCTAGACCCACTCCAATTCGCGTACCGCCCCAAAAGATCCACAGATGACGTAATCTCACTATACACTGCCCTTTCCCACCTGGACAAAAGGAACACCTATGTGAGAATGCTGTTCATTGACTACAGCTCAGCGTTCAACACCATAGTGCCTCAAAGCTCATCACTAAGCTAAGAACCATGGGACTAAACACCTCCCTCTGCAACTGGATCCTGGACTTCCTGGCGGGCCGCCCCCAGGTGGTAAGGGTAGGCAACAACACGTCTGCCACGCTGATCCTCAACACGGGGGCCCCTCAGGGGTGTGTACTTAGTGTCCTCCTGTACTCCCTGTGTACCCACAACTGCGTGGCCAAACATGATTCCAACACCATCATTAAGTTTGCTGACAACACAACAGTGGTAGGCCTGATCACCGACAACGATGAGACAGCCTATAGGGAGGAGGTCAGAGACCTGGCCGTGTGGTGCCAGGACAACAACCTCTCCCTCAATGTGAGCAAGACTAAGGAGCTGATCGTGGACTACAGGAAAAGGCAGGCCGAACAGGCCCCCATTAACATCGATGGGGCTGTAGTGGAGCGGGTCGAGAGTTTCAAGTTCCTTGGTGTCCATATCACCAACAAACTTATGGTCCAAACACACCAAGACAGTCGTGAAGAGGGCACGACAACACCTTCTCCCCCTCAGGAGACTGAAAAGATTTGGCATGGGCCCCCAGATCCTCAAAAAGTTCCTACAGCTGCACCATCGAGAGCATCCTGACCTGTTGCATCACCGCCTGGTATGGCAACTGCTCAGCCTCCGACCGTAAGGTGCTACAGAGGGCAGTGCGTACGGCCCAGGACATCACTGGGGCCAAGCTTCCTGCCATCCAGGACCTATATAATAGGTGGTGTCAGAGGAAAGCCCATAAAATTGTCAGAGACTCCAGTCATCCAAGTCCTAGACTGTTTTCTCTGCTACCGCACGACAAGCGGTACCGGAGCGCCAAGTCTTGGACCAAAAGGCTCCTAATCAGCTTCTACCCCCAAGCCATAAGACTCCTGAACATCTAATCAAATGGCCACCGGACTATTTACATTGACCCCCCCCCCCCCTCCATTTGTTTTGTACACTGCTGCTACTCGCTGTTTATTATCTATGCATAGTCACGTCACCCCTACCTACATGTACAAATTACCTCAACTAACCTGTACCCCCACACACTGACTCGGTACCGCTACCCATAGCCTCGTTATTCTTATTTTATTGTGTTTTTATTATTAATAATTCTTTTATTTTTTTTATTTTTTTTACTTTAGTTTATTTGGTAAATATTTTCTTAACCAACAGTGAAGTTCAAGACATAGAGTTAAGGGCTTGTAAAGTAAGCATTTCACGGTAACCTGTTGAATTTGCCGCATGTGACAAAGTTTGATTTGAGTCTGTACATAGTCAAAGCTTTCCTTAATTTTGGGTCAGTCACAGTGGTCAGGTATTCTGCCACTGTGTACTCTCTGTTTAGGGCCAAATAGCACTCTAGTTTGCTCAGTTTTTTTTTGTTGTAAATTCTTTCCATTGTGTCAAGTAATTTATTTTTGTTTTCTCACGATATGGTTGGGTCTAATTGTGTTGCTGTCCTGAGGCTCTGTGGAGTCTGTTTGTGTTTGTGAACAGAGCCCCAGGACCAGCTTGCTTAGGTTCATCTCTCTGTAGGTGATGGCTTTGTTATGGAAGGTTTGGGAATCGCTTCCTTTTAGGTGGTTGTAGAATTTAACGGCTCTTTTCTGGATTTTGATAATTAGCGGGTATCATGCATTATTTGAGGATCATTTTTGTATAATTCGGCATGCAGAGTCTCAATTGGGTGTTTGTCATTTTGTGAATTCTTGGTTGATGAGCGGACCACAGACTGCAATGAGTTCTATAACGGATTCAAGTATTTTTTGCCAGATCCTAATTGGTATGTCGAATTTTATGTTCCTTTTGATGGCATAGAAGGCGCTTCTTGCCTTGTCTCTCAGCTCGTTCACAGCTTTGTGGAAGTTACCTGTGGCGCTAATGTTTAGGCCGAGGTATGTATCGTTTTTTTGTGTGCTCTAGGGCAACGGTGTCTAGATGGAATTTATATTTGGTCTTGGCAACTGGACCTTTTTTTGAAAACGGTTATGTTTATCTTACTGAGATTTACTGTCAGGACCCAGGTCTGACAGAATCTGTGCAGAAGATCTAGGTGCTGCTGTAGGCCCTCCTTGGTTGGTGACAGACACACCAGATCATCAGCAAACAGTAGATATTTGACTTCAGATTCTAGTAGGGTGAGACCGGGTGCTGCAGACTGTTCTAGTGACCTCGCCAATTTGTTGACATATGTGTTGAAGAGGGCGGGGCTTAAGCTGCATCCCTGTCTCACCCCACCGCCCTGTGGAAAGAAATGTGTGTGTGGTTTTTGCCAATTTTAACCGCACACTTGTTGTTTGTGTACATGGATTTTATGTTTTTCCCCCAACACCACTTTCCATCAATTTGTATAGCAGACCCTCATGAGTAGAGCCTTTTGTGAAATCAACAAAGCATGAGAAGACTTTGCCTTTTGTTTTGGTTTGTTTATTTGTCAATTAGGGTGTGTAGGGCGAATGCGTGGTCTGTTGTACGGTAATTTGATAAAAAGCCAATTTGACATTTGCTCAGTACATAGTTTTCACTGAGGAAATGTACGAGTCTGCTATTAGAGAAGACTGTCTGTCTCTGTCTCTGTCTGTCTCTGTCTCTCTGTCTCTCAGCACCTGCATCACTTATTGCAGCAATTGTGAGTTTCATTACAGGACTGATCAAATCAGTCACAGGGTCACTCTCAGAAATGCTAAATAGGTGAGGTCTTGTTTAGGGTCAGGGTCATTTCAGCCAAATCAGTAAGTACACTGAAATCCCAATTCTCTTCAATGCTTCTCAACGAGGAAGAATTGGAATTTGGTTTAGTTTCTGAATTTATTGGAGTTATATTGACCCAACCCTGGTCTTGTTTGGTCTGAAGGCTACAGGCTGAGACGGAGAGTGGAGCGGACACTGCTTTAGTTTGTTGTGAGGCTGAGAGAGTGGAGCGGACACTACTTTAGTTTGTTGTGAGGCTGAGAGAGTGGAGTGGGCACTACTTTAGTTTGTTGTGACACACCGCGAGGCTGAGAGAGTGGAGTGGACACTACTTTTAGTTTGTTGTGAGGCTGAGAGAGTGGAGTGGACACTACTTTAGTTTGTTGTGAGGCTGAGAGAGTGGAGTGGACACTACTTTAGTTTGTTGTGACACACCGTGAGGCTGAGAGAGTGGAGTGGACACTACTTTAGTTTGTTGTGACACACCGTGAGGCTGAGAGAGTGGAGTGGACACTACTTTAGTTTGTTGTGAGGCTGAGAGAGTGGAGCAGACACTACTTTAGTTTGTTGTGAGGCTGAGAGAGTGGAGCGGACACTACTTTAGTTTGTTGTGACACACCGTGAGGCTGAGAGAGTGGAGTGGACACTACTTTAGTTTGTTGTGAGGCTGAGAGAGTGGAGTGGACACTGCTTTAGTTTGTTGTGAGGCTGAGAGAGTGGAGTGGACACTACTTTAGTTTGTTGTGACACACCGTGAGGCTGAGAGAGTGGAGCAGACACTACTTTAGTTTGTTGTGAGGCTGAGAGAGTGGAGTGGACACTACTTTAGTTTGTTGTGACACACCGTGAGGCTGAGAGAGTGGAGCAGACACTACTTTAGTTTGTTGTGAGGCTGAGAGAGTGGAGTGGACACTACTTTAGTTTGTTGTGACACACCGTGAGGCTGAGAGAGTGGAGTGGACACTACTTTAGTTTGTTGTGACACACCGTGAGGCTGAGAGAGTGGAGTGGACACTACTTTAGTTTGTTGTGACACACCGTGAGGCTGAGAGAGTGGAGCGGACACTACTTTAGTTTGTTGTGAGGCTGAGAGAGTGGAGTGGACACTACTTTAGTTTGTTGTGAGGCTGAGAGAGTGGAGCGGACACTACTTTAGTTTGTTGTGAGGTTGAGAGAGTGGAGCGGACACTACTTTAGTTTGTTGTGAGGCTGAGAGAGTGGAGTGGACACTACTTTAGTTTGTTGTGAGGCTGAGAGAGTGGAGTGGACACTGCTTTAGTTTGTTGTGACACACCGTGAGGCTGAGAGAGTGGAGTGGACACTACTTTAGTTTGTTGTGACACACCGTGAGGCTGAGAGAGTGGAGTGGACACTACTTTAGTTTGTTGTGACACACCGTGAGGCTGAGAGAGTGGAGTGGACACTACTTTAGTTTGTTGTGACACACCGTGAGGCTGAGAGAGTGGAGCGGACACTGCTTTAGTTTGTTGTGACACACCGTGAGGCTGAGAGAGTGGAGTGGACACTGCTTTAGTTTGTTTTGACACACCGTGAGGCTGAGAGAGTGGAGCGGACACCGCTTTAGTTTGTTGTGACACACCGTGAGGCTGAGAGAGTGGAGCGGACACTGCTTTAGTTTGTTGTGACACCGTTTGGTCTGTTTGGTCTGAAGGCTACAGGCTGAGACGGAGAGTGGAGCGGACACTGCTTTAGTTTGTTGTGAGGCTGAGAGAGTGGAGCGGACACTACTTTAGTTTGTTGTGAGGCTGAGAGAGTGGAGTGGACACTACTTTAGTTTGTTGTGACACACCGCGAGGCTGAGAGAGTGGAGTGGACACTACTTTTAGTTTGTTGTGAGGCTGAGAGAGTGGAGTGGACACTACTTTAGTTTGTTGTGAGGCTGAGAGAGTGGAGTGGACACTACTTTAGTTTGTTGTGACACACCGTGAGGCTGAGAGAGTGGAGTGGACACTACTTTAGTTTGTTGTGACACACCGTGAGGCTGAGAGAGTGGAGTGGACACTACTTTAGTTTGTTGTGAGGCTGAGAGAGTGGAGCAGACACTACTTTAGTTTGTTGTGACACACCGTGAGGCTGAGAGAGTGGAGTGGACACTACTTTAGTTTGTTGTGAGGCTGAGAGAGTGGAGTGGACACTACTTTAGTTTGTTGTGAGGCTGAGAGAGTGGAGTGGACACTGCTTTAGTTTGTTGTGAGGCTGAGAGAGTGGAGTGGACACTACTTTAGTTTGTTGTGAGGCTGAGAGAGTGGAGTGGACACTACTTTAGTTTGTTGTGACACACCGTGAGGCTGAGAGAGTGGAGCAGACACTACTTTAGTTTGTTGTGAGGCTGAGAGAGTGGAGTGGACACTACTTTAGTTTGTTGTGACACACCGTGAGGCTGAGAGAGTGGAGCAGACACTACTTTAGTTTGTTGTGAGGCTGAGAGAGTGGAGTGGACACTACTTTAGTTTGTTGTGACACACCGTGAGGCTGAGAGAGTGGAGTGGACACTACTTTAGTTTGTTGTGACACACCGTGAGGCTGAGAGAGTGGAGTGGACACTACTTTAGTTTGTTGTGACACACCGTGAGGCTGAGAGAGTGGAGCGGACACTACTTTAGTTTGTTGTGAGGCTGAGAGAGTGGAGTGGACACTACTTTAGTTTGTTGTGAGGCTGAGAGAGTGGAGCGGACACTACTTTAGTTTGTTGTGAGGTTGAGAGAGTGGAGCGGACACTACTTTAGTTTGTTGTGAGGCTGAGAGAGTGGAGTGGACACTACTTTAGTTTGTTGTGAGGCTGAGAGAGTGGAGTGGACACTGCTTTAGTTTGTTGTGACACACCGTGAGGCTGAGAGAGTGGAGTGGACACTACTTTAGTTTGTTGTGACACACCGTGAGGCTGAGGGAGTGGAGCGGACACTGCTTTAGTTTGTTGTGAGGCTGAGAGAGTGGAGCGGACACTGCTTTAGTTTGTTGTGAGGCTGAGAGAGTGGAGCGGACACTGCTTTAGTTTGTTGTGACACACCGTGAGGCTGAGAGAGTGGAGCGGACACTGCTTTAGTTTGTTGTGACACACCGTGAGGCTGAGAGAGTGGAGTGGACACTACTTTAGTTTGTTTTGACACACCGTGAGGCTGAGAGAGTGGAGCGGACACTACTTTAGTTTGTTGTGAGGCTGAGAGAGTGGAGCGGACACTACTTTAGTTTGTTGTGAGGTTGAGAGAGTGGAGCG
This sequence comes from Salvelinus alpinus, assembly GCF_045679555.1. Lineage (NCBI taxonomy): Eukaryota > Metazoa > Chordata > Actinopteri > Salmoniformes > Salmonidae > Salvelinus > Salvelinus alpinus. Next base: position 3,647,276 of record NC_092119.1, read on the forward strand.
GACACTACTTTAGTTTGTTGTGAGGCTGAGAGAGTGGAGTGGACACTACTTTAGTTTGTTGTGAGGCTGAGAGAGTGGAGCGGACACCGCTTTAGTTTGTTGTGACACACCGTGAGGCTGAGAGAGTGGAGCGGACACTCCTTTAGTTTGTTGTGAGGCTGAGAGAGTGGAGCGGACACTGCTTTAGTAGTGGCATTCCTGACTCTCTCTAGGACAGGCCTTTTATATGTAGCCGACACAGACACGGACACACACACCACAGCCTCACTTGTTTCTGGAGACATGCCCAGGTTTATTTATATATATAGAAAGTGACCTTTCTTTGCACCATCTGCCCTTAACAGAGAGATGGATGAGAACCCACACTAGAGTGTGTGTGTGTTTGAGAGAGTGAGAGCATAGGGTGTAGGTAATATCTTGCTATCCTTGATGTCTCGCTCATCTCAACTTTCAACAACAACATTTGACAACATTCTCTCTCTCCTCTCTCTCCTCTCTCTCTCCTCTCTCTCTCTCTGCAGGAGGGAAGGCCTCTCCAAATGTGGAAAGTGTAAACAAGCTTACTACTGTGAGATCGACTGCCAGGTATAGTGTGTTTGTGGTTACTATGCTTACTATATGACGGTGTATGAACAGTGTAATGTTGACCTGTAACATCCCCAGGATATTCGGCAATACAGGCACTGAACACAAAGGGTGCTATTTTCAAACCCCACTGATCCTCTGAGAACCGAATGTTAGCAACGCTAACAACTACATGTCAGCCTCCAGGGTGGCGCAGTGGTCTAGGGCACTGCATCGCAGCGCTAGCTGTGCCAACAGAGACTCTGGGTTCGCGCCCAGGCTCTGTCGCAGCCGGCCGCGACTGGGAGGTCCGTGGGGCGACGCACAATTGGCCTAGCGTCGTCCGGGTTAGGGAGGGTTTGGCCGGTAGGGATATCCTTGTCTCATCGCGCACTAGCGACTCCTGTGGCGGGCCGGGAGCAGTGCACGCTGACCAGGTCGCCAGGTATACGGTGTTTCCTCCGACACATTGGTGCGGCTGGCTTCTGGGTTGGAGGCGCGCTGTGTTAAGAAGCAGTGCGGCTTGGTTGGGTTGTGTTTCGGAGGACGCATGGCTTTCGACCTTCGTCTCTCCCGAGCCCGTACGGGAGTTGTAGCGATGAGACAAGATAGTAATTACTAGCGATTGGATACCACGAAAATTGGGGAGAAAAAATATAAAAAAAACATGTACATGTCAAATCCCAAAGCAAATGCTAACGCATTACCAACAATTTTTAGGACAATTTTTGCAGGACATCCCATCTCATAAAGTTATACACGTAACAGAAAAATGCTACTCCCAGTTTGCTGCACGCCAAAAACAAAACTAATATTAGACCGCAAGGCTCTTGATCCAGGAGGAGATTCTCTGCTGTTACCAAGCAACATTTAATTTAGCAAGAAGCTAAGTACTTAACTAGATAGCGAACTGGCTACAAAATTAGCAAACCTTAGCGTTTAGCATTTAGCACATTTTTAGGCATTTTTAAATTAGTTTTTAAATGTGTTACAAACTTTGGTCCCATCCACTAGCTCAGTTGTTTCAGCTTTTTATTTTGTTACATTCTACACACATTTGATGTCGCCCCCCCCCCCACAGTCCTTACATAGCAAGAATAAAGTAATTTGATATACATTACATCTGGATAGATAGTACTTATACATGCTACAATCTGTTTTCAGTCATAACTATTATAGAACATGAGGTGTTAATCTCACACCTTAGCTACTCGGTCCATCCCACCTAGAACTGGAAACCGCCATTTTATGTTTTCCATGTTGCTGTATATTTGTCAACTGTGCTGTGATGTTTCAGATAAAATGTGCGAGAGACACAGCAGGCTAATTTGATGGGTCACGTAATAATCTGTCGGAAGTGGAGTCTTTTGGGTAGGTAGGTAGGCGATAGAGCCCGCTAAATTCAGGGTATCAATGTTGTTGAGAAAAGTAGAAAAACTTTTGTAGTTCTCGATGGCTAACATTATATCTTTCAAAAGACGTTGTAGACAGGACTATCAACACATACGGAAGAGCTCACGTTACAGACAGAGCATGCTACATGGCGGACCAATCCAAACTCCCGGCATGTCCAGCTCATCCATTATCTCAGCCAATCATGGCAAGTGGGAAGGTTCCTGACTTTTTCCGTGGCTAAACCAACTAGGCTCGTAATTTAACAATTGTGTTTTGTATTTATGGATGGAATACTCATTTGTTATTAAGGCACATGAAAGTTCACATGTTCCAGAAGGCATTTCTGCCCAAAAAAACACATTTTGAATACACATTTATGTTCAACTGTGCCTCTCCTGTGAAGTAGTGACGTAGTTTCCTGAAACGAGTCACATATACAGTGCATTCGGAAAGTATTCAGACCTCTTGATGTTTTCCACATTTTATGTTACAGCCTTATTCTAAAATGGATAACATTTTATTTTTTTTCCTCATTAATCTACCCACAATGCCCCATAATGACAAAGCAAAAAACAGTTTTTTTGGACATTTTAGCACATTTATATATATTTTTTAACCCATACCTTATTTACATAAGTATTCAGACCCTTTGCTATGAGACTCGAAATTGAGCTCAGGTGCATCCTGTTTCCATTGATCATCCTTGAGATGTTTCTACAACTTGGAGTCCACCTGTGGAAAATTCAATTGATTGGACATGATTTGGAAAGGCACACAACCTGTCTATATAAGGTCTCACAGATGACAGTGCACGTCAGAGCAAAAACCAAGCCATGAGGTCGAAGGAATTGTCCGTAGAGCTCCGAGACAGGATTGTGTTGAAGGACAGATCTGGGGAAGGGTACCAAAACATTTCTGCTGCATTGAAGGTCCCCAAGAACACAGTGGCCTCCATTCCTAAAAGAAAGTAGTTTGGATCCACCAATACTCTTCCTAGAGCTGGACGCCCGGTCAAACTGAGCAATCGGGGGGAAAAGGGCCTTGGTCAGGGAGGTGAACAAAGAACCCGATGGTCACTCTGACAGAGCTCCAGAGTTCCTCTTTTGAGATGGTTGTCCTTCTGGAAGGGTCCCCCATCCCTGCAGCTCTCCACCAATCAGGTCTTTATGGTAGAGTGGCCAGACGGAAGCCACTCCTCAGTAAAAGGCACATGAGAGCCTGCTTGGAGTTTGCCAAAATGCATCTAATGACTCTCCGACCAGGAGAAACAAGATTCTCTGGTCTGATTGAACCTTTTTGAACTTTTTGGCCTGAATGCCAAGCGTCACGTCTGGAGGAAACCCGGCACCATCCCGACGGTGAAGCATGGTGGTGGTGGTGGCAGCATCAAGAATGGGAGAAACTCCCCAAATACAGGTGTGCCAAGCTTGTAGCGTCATACCCAAGAAGACTCGATGCTGTAATTGCCGCCAAAGGTGCTTCAACAAAGTACTGAGTGAAGAGTCTGAATACTTATGTAAATGTGATATTTTTTAATTTTTAATAAATTAGCAAAAATGTCTACCGGTTTTTGCTTTGTAATTATGGGGTGTTTGTGTGTGTGTAGATTGATTAGGTGGTAAAAAACAAACAATTTAATCAATTTTAGATTAAGGCTATATATAACATTTTTTTAAAAAGTCAAGGGGTCTGAATACTTTCTGAAAGCACTATGTTGTAATTCAATAAACAATTACAAACACTTGTTAATTAATAGATCGTTTGAATTCAATAATGTTTTGCGTTTACTTTTTTCCTGAACCTAAATATGCTTCGCTGCCCGCTAAATCTGAAACCTTGTCTAGTATGTATAATCCCCCAACAAAATATTAAACTACAGTGGGCCTTCTTACAGTGGGCCTGCTTACAGAGGGCCTGCTTACAGAGGGCCTGCTTACAGAGGGCCTGCTTACAGAGGGCCTGCTTACAGTGGGCCTGCTTACAGTGGGCCTTCTTACAGTGGGCCTGCTTACAGTGGTAGCCTACACACTTCAAAGCAAAAGATCCAACTGTCTGTTCCTCTGTTAAATTGTACTGTGTATTATAAGCCACACTCCCCTATCGGATGCACAGAGCCTAATACTTGGAAATAATAGCCTCCCTGATAGCCCCAATGAAATGAGAGATGTACACGGCCATTTGTTGTAGGCTAAAGGTTCTTCTGGAAGAGGAACCAACAGCCAGAAAAGGTGGTGAGGAATTTAAAAAGTTTCAGTTTCAGGTTTTAATGTCACAAGTACAGTGAAATGCCTTTATGCAAACTCCAAACCCAACAATGCAATGCTCAATAGCGATGTATTACTAGAAGAAAAACACAAGAAATATGAAATACGAAGTAAGTACATTCTGCAATGGTTATAAAAATAGCCTATGTATTCGAAATGAAATATTGTTTACTTGAGATGTTATTTCAGATGTCGACAAAAACATAAATGGGGGGCCTCCCGGGTGGCGCCACCAGAGTCTCTGGGTGGCATTGTATGATTTTTAAGTAATTAATTTGCATTTTATTGCATGACATAAGTATTTGATCACCTACCAACCAGTAAGAATTCCGGCTCTCGGGCCTCCCGGGTGGCGCAGTGGTCTAGAGCACTGCATCGCAGTGCTATGCTGCGCCACCAGAGTCTGGGTTCGCGCCCAGGCTCTGTCGCAGCCGGCCGCGACCGGGAGGTCCGTGGGGCGACGCACAATTGGCTTAGCGTCGTCCGGGTTAGGGAGGGTTTGGGCGGTAGGGATATCCTTGTCTCATCGCGCTCCAGCGACTCCTGTGGCGGGCCGGGCGCAGTGCGCGCTAACCGAGGGGGCCAGGTACACGGTGTTTCCTCCGACACATTGGTGCGGCTGGCTTCTGGGTTGGAGGCGCGCTGTGTTAAGAAGCAGTGCGGCTTGGTTGGGTTGTGCTTCGGAGGACGCATGGCTTTCGACCTTCGCCTCTCCCGAGCCCGTACGGGAGTTGTAGCGATGAGACAAGATAGTAATTACTAGCGATTGGATACCACGAAAATTGGGGAGAAAATGGGATATATATATATTTTTTTAAATAAAAAAAATAACATAAATGGGAATCTTCCATTCTACCGTTTTTTAAAACCGTTTTAAACTGCGCTCCGGATCGAATAGAGAAAAAAATACTTGAAGTAGTTTTATCTATTTTTCTATTGTAAAATGGGTTTAAACTAAATGAGAAGCTGGGAAGCTGTAGGGCCTGTAGGCTACTTCTGGAGTATGAAACCATCCCGGTCAGAAAAAGGTGAGGGATTTATTCTGCAATGATCGTGGAAATTAAATGGATGCTTATTTCCAACTATTTTAGAGTGCAAAAAAAAAATGGAAGAAAATAGCTCTACTCAATAATGGCGAATGATTGCATCTTATCTTATTTACCTGTTGTTGTTGTAATGAATAAGCATGTGATCATGCTACTGTTTGCATACGGTCTAAAGACCATAGAGCTAAACACACGCTCTCGTCAATTTCAGTTTTGATAAATGCCAACTTTTTCCCTGATCTGGCGCATGTTTTGGAGTATATTTTGTAAGTACACAACGTTTATAAATGAGGCCCCAGGGAAAGTGTGTGTGTGGCGCTTGTGTGTTCCAGAGAAATGGATCCCCCTAAGGAAAGGTCATAGTGAACCCACACAACCAGTGTAGCACAACTACTAGGCTGTGTTAAACAGCACTGGTCCTCCCTCTGAAACAGCTGTGTTAAACAGCACTGGGCCTCCCTCTGAAACAGAGCTGTGTTAAACAGCACTGGGCCTCCCTCTGAAACAGAGCTGTGTTAAACAGCACTGGTCCTCCCTCTGAAACTAGAGCTGTGTTAAACAGCACTGGACCTCCCTCTGAAACAGAGCTGTGTTAAACAGCACTGGTCCTCCCTCTGAAACTAGAGCTGTGTTAAACAGCACTGGGCCTCCCTCTGAAACAGAGCTGTGTTCAACAGCACTGGGCCTCCCTCTGAAACTAGAGCTGTGTTAAACAGCACTGGGCCTCCCTCTGAAACTAGAGCTGTGTTAAACAGCACTGGGCCTCCCTCTGAAACTAGAGCTGTGTTAAACAGCACTGGGCCTCCCTCTGAAACAGAGCTGTGTTAAACAGCACTGGGCCTCCCTCTGAAACAGAGCTGTGTTAAACAGCACTGGGCCTCCCTCTGAAACAGAGCTGTGTTCAACAGCACTGGGCCTCCCTCTGAAACAGAGCTGTGTTCAACAGCACTGGGCCTCCCTCTGAAACAGAGCTGTGTTCAACAGCACTGGGCCTCCCTCTGAAACTAGAGCTGTGTTAAACAGCACTGGACCTCCCTCGAAAACTAGAGCTGTGTTAAACAGCACTGGCCCTCCCTCTGAAACAGAGCTGTGTTAAACAGAGGAATTGTTGATAGTGTAGTGATTCATGATCATTCCACAGGTGCACCTTGTGCAGAACTGTGTTCAACAGCACTGGGCCTCTGGGAAATACAACAACACAGGACTTCTGACAATGACATGATCTTATTCATAAAAATATCAAATGGGAGAGAGGACTATTTCAACACAGGCTTTCACAATCCTGAAACTATAGAGATCACCAACCAGGAATAGACATGAACTAGGATACCAATTAGCATCCGATGTTGACGGTGCCGGGGATAGTATTGATAGTGGGTTTGTAAATTAGACTTGCCATCTTACGATACTCATTGACTTCCACCACTTTACACAATCACAGCGCCACTTTCAGAGGAAATGAATAATGTACTAGGTGTATATTACTGTATGTCGGTGTTGCCTCTGTTCTCAGTCCAGGAAAGTAATGTCTTTTACAGCTTTTTCCCGCAGTGAATAGTTCCTCTGATCCCAGCCCCGGGATGGATTGTAAAAACTTAATCGTTTAGTCTTGAATTCTAACAGTGCATTCCACAAGATCTCCCCTGGGATGATTTCAGTCTGTCTGAGTCGGGAAAGTCGATGAGTGGGTGGTTTCCAAGGAGATGTAGGTCTGCCCCCCCTCCCCGGTCTCAGAAAGAATCGCATGGTTTATCCATGTTTAGCGGAGATCTGTGTATGAAGTGTCATGGCAAAAAAAGGATCTAAAGACGCACTTAGCCGTTGGAGTGGCCTGAGGCGGGCGCCGGGGTGGCCTGAGGCGGGCGCCGGGAGTGGCCTGAGGCGGGCGCCGGGAGTGGCCTGAGGCGGGCGCCGGGAGTGGCCTGAGGCGGGCGCCGGGAGTGGCCTGAGGCGGGCGCCGGGGTGGCCTGAGGCGGGCGTTGGATTTAGCAGGGTTTTCAAGTGCTACATTTAATAACGATGGTTTCGGGGGAAATGCTTGGAGATTTAACGATGCTCCTACGAAGGTTTTAAAGATTAACTTGGCCTTAAGATGCTTTTGGGAAACCTGGCCCACCGCTCTCCAACCCTGTTCCTGGAGAGCTACCCTCCTGTAGGTTTACACCAGGGCTCTCCAACCCTGTTCCTGGAGAGCTACTCTCCTGTAGGTTTACACCAGGGCTCTCCAACCCTGTTCCTGGAGAGCTACCCTCCTGTAGGTTTACACCAGGGCTCTCCAACCCTGTTCCTGGAGGGCTACCCTCCTGTAGGTTTACACCAGGGCTCTCCAACCCTGTTCCTGGAGAGCTACCCTCCTTTAGGTTTACACCAGGGCTCTCCAACCCTGTTCCTGGAGAGCTACCCTCCTGTAGGTTTACACCAGGCCTCTCCAACCCTGTTCCTGGAGAACTACCCTCCTGTAGGTTTAAACCAGGGCTCTCCAACCCTGTTCCTGGAGAACTACCCTCCTGTAGGTTTAAACCAGGGCTCTCCAACCCTGTTCCTGGAGAGCTACCCTCCTGTAGGTGTTCATTCCAACCTTAATCTAGTTCACCTGATCATAATAATAAGCTGGTTGATAAGATGAACCAGGTTAGTTACAACTAGGGTTGGAGTGAACTGGAGGTCGGCCGATTATGATTTTTCAACGCCGATACCGATTTATTGGAGGTCCAAAAAAGCCGATACCGATTTATTGGAGGACCAGAAAAGCCGATACCAATTAATCGGTCGATAAAAAAAAAAAAAATAATAATAATAATTTAAAAAAAAATGTTTTTGCAAACGTTTTGCAATTTTATTTATTTGTAATAATGACAATTACAACAATACTGAATGAACACTTTAACTTAGTATAATACATCAATAAAATCTATTTAGCCTCAAATAAATAATGAAACATGTTCAATTTGGTTTAAATAATGCAAAAACAAAGTGTTGGAGAAGAAAGTAAAAGTGCAATATGTGCCATGTAAAAAAGCTAACGTTTAAGTTCCTTGCTCAGAACATGAGAACATATGAAAGCTGGTGGTTCCTTTTAACATGAGTCTTCAATATTCCCAGGTAAGAAGTTTTAGGTTGTAGTTATTATAGGACTATTTCTCTCTATACCATTTGTATTTCATATACCTTTGACTATTGGATGTTCTTATAGGCACTTTAATATTGCCAGTGTAACAGTATAGCTTCCGTCCCTCTCCTCGCCCCTACCTGGGCTCGAACCAGGAATACATCGACAACAGCCACCCTCGAAGCATCATTGCCCATTGCTCCACAAAAGCTGCGGCCCTCGCAGAGCAAGGGGAACAGCTACTCCAAGTCTCAGAGAAAGTGACGTCACCGATTGAAACACTATTAGCGCGCACCCCGCTAACTAGCTAGCCATTTCACATCGGTTACACCAGCCTAATCTCGGGAGTTGATAGGCTTGAAGTCATAAACAGTGCAATGCTTGAAGCACTGCGAAGAGCTGCTGTCAAACGCACGAAAGTGCTGTTTGAGTGAATGCTTACGAGCCTGCTGCCTACCACCGCTCAGTCAGACTGCTCTATCAAATATCAAATCATAGACTTAATTATAACATAATAACACACAGAAATACGAGCCTTTGGTCATTGATATGGTCGAATCCGGAAACTATCATTTCGAAAACAAAACATTTATTATTTCAGTGAAATACGGAACCGTTCCGTATTTTATCTAACGGGTGGCATCCCTAAGTCTAAATATTGCTGTTACATTGTACAACCTTCATTGTTGTCATAATTATGTACAATTCTGGCAAATTAATTACGGTCTTTTTTAGGAATAAATGGACTTCACAAAGAGCCAGGTGGCCCAAACTGCTGCATATACCCTGACTGCTTGCACGGAACGCAAGAGAAGTGACACAATTTCCCTAATGATAAGAAATTCATGTTAGCAGGCAATATTAACTAAATAGGCAGGTTTAAAAATATATACTTGTGTATTGATTTTAAAGAAAGGTTAGGTTTGGTGCAACGACAGTGCTAAATCAAGTAGGCTGTGATTCAATGATAAATTAACAGGCGCCACATCGATTATATGCAACGCAGGACACGCTAGATAAACTAGTAATATCATCAACCATGTGTAGTTAACTAGTGATTATGTTAAGATTGATTGTTTTTTTATAAGATAAGTTTAATGCTAGCTAGCAACTTACCTTGGCTTCTTGCTGCCCTCGCGTAACAGGTAGTCAGCCTGCTACGCAGGCTCCTCGTGGAGTGCAATGTAAGGCAGGTGGTTAGAGCGTTGGACTAGTAACCGGAAGGTTGCAGGATTGAATCCCCGAGCTGACAAGGTAAAAATCTGTCGTTCTGCCTTTGAACAAGGCAGTTAACCCACTGTTCCTAGGCCGTCATTGAAAATAAGAATGTGTTCTTAACTGACTTGCCTAGTTAAATAATTTTTTTTTTTTTTACGATTTCTGATTATGAAAACTTGAAATCGTCCCTAATTAGTCGGCCATTCCGATTAATCGGTCGACCTCTAGAGTGAACACCTACAGGAGGGTAGCTCTCCAGGAACAGGGTTGGAGTTAAAACCTACAGGAGGGTATCTCTCCAGGAACAGGGTTGGAGGTAAAACCTACAGGAGGGTGTCTCTCCAGGAACAGGGTTGGAGTGAAAACCTACAGGAGGATATCTCTCCAGGAACAGGGTTGGAGGTAAAACCTACAGGAGGGTGGCTCTCCAGGAACAGGGTTGGAGTGAAAACCTACAGGAGGATATCTCTCCAGGAACAGGGTTGGAGTTACAACCTACAGGAGGGTTTCTCTCCAGGAACAGGATTGGAGTTAAAACCTACAGGAGGGTTTCTCTCCAGGATCAGGGTTGGGAGTTAAAACCTACAGGAGGGTATCTCTCCAGGAACAGGGTTGGAGTTAAAACCTACAGGAGGATATCTCTCCAGGAACAGGGTTGGAGTGAAAACCTACAGGAGGATATCTCTCCAGGAACAGGGTTGGAGGTAAAACCTACAGGAGGGTTTCTCTCCAGGAACAGGTGTAGGGTAAAGGTTGTGAATTTGATTCCAGAGTAGGCCATATATACTGAAGAAGTCTAGATAACAACTTCTGCTAAAATATAATAATAATAATTAGTACAGCATTTAGGAATATGTGAATCAGACAATAAATAGTTCTGGTAGTTGCCATGACGATCTACAATGCCTCTGGCTCTCTGTCAGAAAGCGTTTTGAATAGATAGTAGTTTGTTTGCCAAGGCAAGGGGGGGGGCACACATCAGATGGCTTGCCTGCAGACTCGTGTTCTGTGTCCTTGAGTAAAGCACGTCTCTAATATATTCTGTCTGCCTCTCTTTACACACACACACCTGTGTACCTGTAGAAGGGAGACTGGCCGATGCACAAGTTGGAGTGTACAGCCATGTGTTCCTATGGGGAAAACTGGTGTCCCTCAGAGACCGTCAGATTGGTGGCCAGGATCATCATGAAGCAGGTGGGTAGGTATGTATGTGTGTTGGTGGGTGGGTCTGTGGGTGGGTTGGTGTGGGTGGGTTGGTGTGGGTGGGTTGGTTGGTGGGTGGGTCTGTGGGTGGGTGGGTTGGTGGGTGGGTCTGTGGGTGGGTTGGTGTGGGTGGGTGGGTGGGTGGGTGGGTGGGTGGGTCTGTGGGTGGGTTGGTGTGGGTGGGTGGATGGGTTGGTGGGTGGGTCTGTGGGTGGGTTGGTGTGGGTGGGTTGGTGGGTGGGTTGGTGTGGGTGGGTCTGTGGGTGGGTTGGTGTGGGTGGGTTGGTTGGTGGGTGGGTGGGTGGGTCGGTGGGTGGGTTGGTGGATGGGTCGGTGGGTTGGTGTGGGTGGGTTGGTGGGTGGGTGGGTGGGTGGATGGGTTGGTGGGTGGGTCTGTGGGTGGGTTGGTGTGGGTGGGTTGGTGGGTGGGTGGGTGGGTGGGTGGGTCTGTGGGTGGGTTGGTGTGGGTGGGTTGGTGGGTGGGTTGGTGTGGGTGGGTTGGTGGGTGGGTTGGTGGGTGGGTCTGTGGGTGGGTTGGTGGATGGGTGGGGGTGTGGATGGGTGGGTGGGTGGGTGGATGGGGGTGTAGGTGGGTGGGTGGGTGTGTGGATGGGTGGGTTGGTGTGTGGGTGGGTGTGGGGGTGTAGGTGGATGGGGGTGTAGGTGGGTGTGGGTGGGTGGGTTGGTGGATGGGTGGGTTGGTGGATGGGTGTGTGGATCTATTCCCCCTAAATGTCTTCTGCTTTGTCTGTGTCTTCTCCAGAAAGTCACAACGGAACGGACGCAGTCAGAGAGGCTGTTACTCCTCAGCGAGTTTGAAGCCCGTAAGTACACAGATTAGAGACATAGTACTAAAACTCCCCAAAGGGTTTTCAGAAAACCTAGTTGAAATATTCCCGGAATCATGAGGGAATAAACAGGAATTCCAGAGTGTTCCGACCAGGATTTCTGGAAAACCAGGGAATTTGGGGGAAATTCCCAGAATACACCTCACATAGTACTTACAGTTGAAGTCGGAAGTTTACATACACCTTAGCCAAATACATTTTTTTTTTCTTTTTTTCTCACAATTCCTGACATTTAATCCTAGTAAAAATTCCCTGTCTTAGGTCAGTTAGGATCACCACTTTATTTTAAAGAATGTGAAATGTCTGAATAATAGTAGAGAGAATGATTTATTTCAGCTTTTATTTCTTTCAGCACATTCCCAGTGGGTCAGAAGTTTACATACACTCAATTTTTGTATTTGGTAGCATTGCCTTTAAATTGTTTAAATTGGGTCAAAGGTTTTGGGTAGCCTTCCACAATAAGTTGGGTGAATTTTGTCCCATTCCTCCTGACAGAGTTGGTGTAACTGAGTCAGGTTTGTAGGCCTCCTTGCTCGCACATGCTTTTTCAGTTCTGCCCACAAATGTTCTATAGTATTGAGGTCAGGGCTTTGTGATGGCCACTCCAATACCTTGACTTTGTTGTCCTTAATTAAGCCATTTTGCCACAACTTTGATGTATGCTTGGGGTCATTGTCCATTTGGAAGACCCATTTGCGGCCAAGCTTTAACTTTCTGACTGATGTCTTGAGATTTTGCTTCAATATATCCACATAACTTTCCTCCCTCATGATGCCATCTATTTTGTGAAGTGCACCAGTCCCTCCTGCAGTAAAGCACCCCCACAACATGATGCTGCCACCCCCGTGCTTCACGGTTGGGATGGTGTTCTTCGGCTTGCAAGCCTCCCCCTTTTTCCTCCAAACATAAAGATGGTCATTATAGCCAAACAGTTCTAATTTTGTTTCATCAGACAAGAGGACATTTCTCCAAAAAGTACGATCTTTGTCCCCATGTGCCGTTGCAAACCGTAGTCTGGCTTTTTATGGCGGTTTTGGATCAGTGGCTTCTGCCTTGCTGAGCGGCCTTTCAGGTTATGTCGATATAGGACTCGTTTTACTGTGGATATAGATACTTTGTACCTGTTTCCTCCAGCATCTTCACAAGGTTCTTTGCTGTTGTTCTGGGATTGATTTGCACTTTCCGCACCAAAGTACGTTCATCTCTAGGAGACAGAACACGTCTCCTTCCTGAGCGGTATGACGGCTGTGTGGTCCCATGGTGTTTATACTTGCATACTATTGTTTGTACAGATGAACGTGGAACCTTCAGGTGTTTGGAAATTGCTCCCAAGGATGAACCAGACGTGTGGAGGTCTACAATATTTTTCTGAGGTCTTGGCTGATTTATTTTGATTTTCACATGATGTCAACCAAAGAGGCACTGGGTTTGAAGGTAGGCCTTGAAATATATCCACAGGTATACCTCCAATTGACTCAAATTATGTCAATTAGCCTATCAGAAGCTTCTAAAGCCATGACATAATTTTCTGGAATTTTCCAAGCTGTTTAAAGGCACAGTCAACTTAGTGTTTGTAAATTTCTGACCCACTGGAATTGTGATACAGTGAATTAATTATAAGTGAAATAATCTGTCTGTAAACAATTGTTGGAGAAGTTACTTGTGTCATGCACAAAGTAGATGTCCTAACAGACTTGCCAAGAAATTTGTGGAGTGGTTGAAAAACGAGTTTTAATGACTCCAACCTAAGGGTATGTGAACTTCCGACTTCAACTGTATGTCACACTATGTTGAGGTAAAAATCGGAGCATAATGCTTGTATAGATGTCATCAAATGTTATTGGTCACATGGTTAGCAGATGTTATTGGTCACATGGTTAGCAGATGTTATTGGTCACATGGTTAGCAGATGTTATTGGTCACATGGTTAGCAGATGTTATTGGTCACATGGTTAGCAGATGTTATTGGTCACATGGTTAGCAGATGTTATTGGTCACATGGTTAGCAGATGTTATTGGTCACATGGTTAGCAGATGATATTGGTCACATGGTTAGCAGATGATATTGGTCACATGGTTAGCAGATGTTATTGGTCACATGGTTACCAGATGATATTGGTCACATGGTTAGCAGATGATATTGGTCACATGGTTAGCAGATGATATTGGTCACATGGTTAGCAGATGTGATTGGTCACATGGTTAGCAGATGTTATTGGTCACATGGTTAGTAGATGTTATTGGTCACATGGTTAGCAGATGTTATTGGTCACATGGTTAGCAGATGTTAATGCGAGTGTTGCGAAATGCTTGTGCTTTTAGTTCCCGACCGTGCAGTAATATCTAGCAAGTTCCCCAACAAATACGTAATACACACAAACCTAAAAGGGGTGAATGAGAATATGTACATATAAATATATGGATGAGCGATGGCCGAGCGGCATAGTCAAAGTGCAATAGATACAGTATATACATTTATGAGTAATGTCAGAAATGTCAACATTGTTAAAGTGGCCGGTGATTGGGTCTCAATGTAGGCAGCAGCCTCTCTGAGTTAGTGATTGCTGTTTGATGTGACCTGCGGTAGAACTAGAGCTAGTCACGTGGTGTGACCTGCTGTAGAACTAGAGCTAGTCACGTGGTGTGACCTGCGGTAGAACTAGAGCTAGTCACATGGTGTGACCTGCGGTAGAACTAGAGCTAGTCACGTGGTGTGACCTGCGGTAGAACTAGAGCTAGTCACGTGGTGTGACCTGCGGTAGAACTAGAGCTAGTCACGTGGTGTGACCTGCGGTAGAACTAGAGCTAGTCACGTGGTGTGACCTGCGGTAGAACTAGAGCTAGTCACGTGGTGTGACCTGCGGTCGAACTAGAGCTAGTCACGTGGTGTGACCTGCGGTCGAATTAGAGCTAGTCACGTGGTGTGACCTGCGGTCGAACTAGAGCTAGTCACGTGGTGTGACCTGCGGTCGAACTAGAGCTAGTCACGTGGTGTGACCTGCGGTAGAACTAGAGCTAGTCACGTGGTGTGACCTGCGGTAGAACTAGAGCTAGTCACGTGGTGTGACCTGCGGTAGAACTAGAGCTAGTCACGTGGTGTGACCTGCGGTAGAACTAGAGCTAGTCACGTGGTGTGACCTGCAGTAGAACTAGAGCTAGTCACGTGGTGTGACCTGCGGTAGAACTAGAGCTAGACCTGCAGTAGAACTAGAGCTAGTCACGTGGTGTGACCTGCAGTAGAACTAGAGCTAGTCACGTGGTGTGACCTGCAGTAGAACTAGAGCTAGTCACGTGGTGTGACCTGCAGTAGAACTAGAGCTAGTCACGTGGTGTGACCTGCAGTAGAACTATTAATAGATGATCTATAGTACTGCCAAATGAGGAAGGAGAGGACACACACACACACAGACACACACACTTGTATCCTGGCCTGTACATACTGAGAGAGCGGAGGACAGAGTCTGTGTGGGACTGAACCAACATGGAGGAGGCCTCTCCGTTCCTCTAGTCTAGCTGTACATAGAGTTGGAGGCCTGTAGGGTTTCTGCTCAGACAACAGGCTGCTGGCATATATCATGACCCCTCACACCAGTCACATGGCCTAGCAGGTGCACAGCCTCCAGCCCCCCCATTCCAAGAACGTATCCCCCCTGACTGATGGCAGCACGTGGCTAAAAGAACTGAACCACAGAACTGGTAGTGCTTTAGGCTGGCTCAGCAGACTTCTAGGTTCTCACAGCTCTGTCTGTCTGTCCTAGCCTGGCTGTCTTGTCTGTCTGTCCTAGCCTGGCTGTCTGTCTGTCTGTCCTAGCCTGTCTGTCTGTCCTAGCCTGGCTGTCTGTCTGTCTGTCCTAGCCTGGCTGTCTGTCTGTCTGTCTGTCCTAGCCTGGCTGTCTGTCCTAGCCTGGCTGGCTGTCTGTCTGTCTGTCCTAGCCTGGCTGTCTGTCTGTCTGTCTGTCTGTCTGTCCTATTCTGGCTGTCTGTCTGTCCTAGCCTGGCTGTCTGTCTGTCCTAGCCTGGCTGTCTGTCTGTCCTAGCCTGTCTGTCTGTCCTAGCCTGGCTGTCTGTCTGTCCTAGCCTGGCTGTCTGTCTGTCCTAGCCTGGCTGTCTGTCTGTCTGTCCTAGCCTGTCTGTCTGTCCTAGCCTGTCTGCCTAGTGAAATGCTTACTTACAGGCTCTAACCAATAGTGCAGGCTCTGATCCAGAGGGACTTTATGCCGACAGCAATGTAGTTGACAAGGGCCCCGCCAGATCTGGATCCAGGCTAGTCTAGGTCTGTCCTCATTGTGCCAACAAGAAAACATCTGACTCATATGTTGTGTTCCCAGACGACTATAGTACACTGAACAAAAGATATAAACCAAACAATTTCAAAGATTTTACTGAGTTACAGTTCATATAAGGAAATCTGTCCATTTTTTTAAAAAATAAATTCATTAGGCCCTAATCATCTATGGATATCACATGACTGGGAATACAGATATGCATCTTGTTGGTCACAGATACCTTAACAAAAAGGTAGGGGCGTGGATCAGAAAACCAGTCAGTATCTGGTGTGACCATCATTTGCCTCATTCAGCGTGACACATTTCCTTCACATAGAGTTGATCAGGCTGTTGATTGTGGCCTGTGGAATGTTGTCCCACTCCTATTTAATGGCCGTGTGAAGTTTCTGGATATTGGTGGGAACTGGAACACGCTGTCGTACACGTCGATCCAGAGCATCCCAAACATGCTCATTGGGTGACATGTCTGGTGTGTATGTAGGCCAGGGAAGAAGTGGGACATTTTCAGCATTGTGTACAGATCCTTGCGACATGGGGCCGTGCATTATCATGCTGAAGCATGAGGTGATGGCGGCAGATGAATGGCACGACAATGGGCCTCAGGATCTCGTCACGGTATCTCTATGCATTAAAATTGCCATTGATAAAATGAAATTGTGTTCATTGTCCGTAGCTTATGCCTGCCTATACCATAACCCCACCACCACTATGGGGCACTCTGTTCACAACGTTGACGTCAGCAAACCTCTCGCATAAACAACTCCATACACGCTGTCAGCCATCTGTCCGGTACAGTTCAAACCAGGATTCATCCATGAAGAGCACACTTCAGTGTGTCAGTGACCGTCAGAGGTGAGCATTTACACACTTCAGTGTGCCAGTGGCCGTCAGAGGTGAGCATTTACACACTTCAGTGTGCCAGTGGCCGTCAGAGGTGAGCATTTACCCACTGTTGGTTACAACGCTGAACTACAGTCAGGTCAAGACCCCGGGGAGGACAACGAACACGCAGATGAGCTTCCCTGAGACGGTTTCTGACAGTTTGTGTATAAATTCTTAAGTTGCGCAAACCTACAGTTTCGTCCTGGTGGTTGGTCTCAGATGATCCCGCAGGTGAAGAAGCCAGATGTGGAGGTCCTGGGCTGGCGTGGTTACAGGTGGTCTGCGGTTGTGAGGCTGATTGGACGTACTGCCAAATTCTCTAAAACAACGTTGGAGGCGGCTTATGGTAGAGAAATTAACATTAAATTCTCTGTGAACAGTTATGGTGGACATTCCTGCAGTCAGCATGCCAATTGCAGGCTCCCTCAACTTGAGACATCTGTGGCATTGTGTTGTGTGACAAAACTGCACACTTTAAAGTGGCCTTTTATTGTCCCCAGCACAAGGTGCACCTGTGTAATGACCATGCTGTTTAATCAGCTTCTTGATATGCGACACCTGTCAGGTGGATGGATTATCTTGACAAATTAGAAATGCTCACAAACAGGGATGTAAACTAATTTGTGCACAAACATTTGAGCGAAATAAGCTTTTTGTACGTATGGAAAAATTTTGGGATCTTTTATTTCAGCTCATGAAACATGGGACCAACACTTTACAAGTAGAGTTTATATTGTTGTTCAGTGTATGACCTGAAATGGGAAGATTAATGTTTCTCTGCCTCTCCACCACCACCTCCTCTCTCCCCTTTCTCTCTCCTTCCCCTCCTCCCCCACCTCCTCTCTCCCCTTTTTCTCTCCTTCCCCTCCTCTACCACCTCCTCTCTCCCCTTTCTCTCTCCTTCCCCTCCACCTCCTCTCTCTCCCCTTTCTCTCTCCTTCCCCTCCACCTCCTCTCTCTCCCCTTTCTCTCTCCTTCCCCTCCACCACCTCCTCTCTCCCCTTTCTCTCTCCGTCCCCTCCTCCCCCGCCTCCTCTCTCCCCTTTTTCTCTCCTTCCCCTCCTCTACCACCTCCTCTCTCCCCTTTCTCTCTCCTTCCCCTCCACCTCCTCTCTCTCCCCTTTCTCTCTCCTTCCCCTCCACCTCCTCTCTCTCCCCTTTCTCTCTCCTTCCCCTCCACCACCTCCTCTCTCCCCTTTCTCTCTCCTTCCCCTCCACCACCTCCTCTCTCCCCTTTCTCTCTCCTTCCCCTCCACCTCCTCTCTCCTCTCTCCCCTTTCTCTCTCCACCCCCTTCACCTCCTCTCTCCCCTTTCTCTCTCCTTCCCCTTCACCACCTCCTCTCTCCCCTTTCTCTCTCCTCCTCCTCTCTCCCCTTTCTCTCTCCTCCTCCTCTCTCCCCTTTCTCTCTCCTCCTCCTCTCTCCCCTTTCTCTCTCCTCCTCCTCTCTCCCCTTTCTCTCTCCTCCTCCTCTCTCCCCTTTCTCTCTCCTTCCCCTTCACCTCCTCTCTCCCCTTTCTCTCTCCTTCCCCTCCACCTCCTCTCTCCTCTCTCCCCTTTCTCTCTCCTTCCCCTTCTTCACCTCCTCTCTCCCCTTTCTCTCTTCTTTCTCTCTCCTTCCCCTCCACCACCTCCTCTCTCCCCTTTCTCTCTCCTTCCCCTCCACCTCCTCTCTCCCCTTTCTCTCTCCTTCCCCTCCACCTCCTCTCTCCCCTTTCTCTCTCCTTCCCCTCCACCACCTCCTTTCTCTCCCCTTTCTCTCTCCTTCCCCTCCACCTCCCCCTTTCTCTCCCCTTTCTCTCTCCTTCCCCTCCACCTCCCCTCTCCCCTTTCTCTCGCCTTCCCCTCCACCTTCTCTCTCCCCTCTCCCCTTTCTCTCGCCTTCCCCTCCACCTCCTCTCTCCCCTCTCCCCTTTCTCTCGCCTTCCCCTCCACCACCTCCTTTCTCTCTCCTCCTCCTCTCTCCTCCTCCTCTCTCCCCTTTCTCTGTCCTCCCCCTCCACCACCACTTTCTCCCCTTTCTCTCTCCTTCCCCTCCACCACCACCTCCTCTCTCCCCTTTCTCTCTCCTTCCCCTCCACCACCACCTCCTCTCTCTCCTTCCCCTCCACCACCACCTCCTCTCTCCCCTTTCTCTCTCCTTCCCCTTTCTCTCTCCTTCCCCTTTCTCTCTCCTTCCCCTCCACCACCACCTCCTCTCTCCCCTTTCTCTCTCCTTCCCCTCCACCACCACCTCCTCTCTCCCCTTTCTCTCTCCTTCCCCTCCACCACCACCTCCTCTCTCCCCTTTCTCTCTCCTTCCCCTCCACCACCACCTCCTCTCTCCCCTTTCTCTCTCCTTCCCCTCCACCACCACCTCCTCTCTCCCCTTTCTCTCTCCTTCCCCTCCACCACCACCTCCTCTCTCCCCTTTCTCTCTCCTTCCCCTCCACCACCACCTCCTCTCTCCCCTTTCTCTCTCCTTCCCCTCCACCACCACCTCCTCTCTCACCTCTCCCCTTTCTCTCTCAGACCTGGATAAGTTGGACAGTGAGAAGAATGAGATGAACCAGACAGATATAGCAGCACTGCATCATTTCTACTCTAAACACATAGACTTCCCTGATGACCAAACCCTCACTGTGCTCTTTGGACAGGTAAGGAGGATAGGATCTAGTTTTTATACATCTATGTTACAGCAGCTCTGCATCATCACTAATGCTGTGGTCACAGTCACAGGTAGCCTGGCTGACGCGACTCACGCGGTCCACGGGTAGCCTGGCTGACGCGACTCAGGCGGTCCACGGGTAGCCTGGCTGACGCGACTCAGGCGGTCCACGGGTAGCCTGGCTGACGCGACTCAGGCGGTCCACGGGTAGCCTGGCTGACGCGACTCACGCGGTCCACGGGTAGCCTGGCTGACGCGACTCACGCGGTCCACGGGTAGCCTGGCTGACGCGACTCAGGCGGTCCACGGGTAGCCTGGCTGACGCGACTCACGCGGGACACGGGTAGCCTGGCTGACGCGACTCACGCGGTCCACGGGTGTCTGGCTGACGCGACTCACGCGGTCCACGGGTAGCCTGGCTGACGCGACTCACGCGGTCCACGGGTAGCCTGGCTGACGCGACTCACGCGGTCCACGGGTAGCCTGGCTGACGCGACTCAGGCGGTCCACGGGTAGCCTGGCTGACGCGACTCAGGCGGTCCACGGGTAGCCTGGCTGACGCGACTCACGCGGTCCACGGGTAGCCTGGCTGACGCGGCTCACGCGGTCCACGGGTAGCCTGGCTGACGCGACTCAGGCGGTCCACGGGTAGCCTGGCTGACGCGACTCAGGCGGTCCACGGGTAGCCTGGCTGACGCGACTCACGCGGTCCACGGGTAGCCTGGCTGACGCGACTCACGCGGTCCACGGGTAGCCTGGCTGACGCGACTCAGGCGGTCCACGGGTAGCCTGGCTGACGCGACTCACGCGGTCCACGGGTAGCCTGGCTGACGCGACTCACGCGGTCCACGGGTAGCCTGGCTGACGCGACTCACGCGGTCCACGGGTAGCCTGGCTGACGCGACTCACGCGGTCCACGGGTAGCCTGGCTGACGCGACTCACGCGGTCCACGGGTAGCCTGGCTGACGCGACTCACGCGGTCCACGGGTAGCCTGGCTGACGCGACTCACGCGGGACACGGGTAGCCTGGCTGACGCGACTCACGCGGTCCACGGGTAGCCTGGCTGACGCGACTCACGCGGTCCACGGGTAGCCTGGCTGACGCGACTCACGCGGTCCACGGGTAGCCTGGCTGACGCGACTCACGCGGTCCACGGGTAGCCTGGCTGACGCGACTCACGCGGTCCACGGGTAGCCTGGCTGACGCGACTCACGCGGTCCACGGGTAGCCTGGCTGACGCGACTCACGCGGTCCACGGGTAGCCTGGCTGACGCGACTCACGCGGTCCACGGGTAGCCTGGCTGACGCGACTCACGCGGTCCACGGGTGTCTGGCTGACGCGACTCACGCGGTCCACGGGTAGCCTGGCTGACGCGACTCACGCGGTCCACGGGTAGCCTGGCTGACGCGACTCACGCGGTCCACGGGTAGCCTGGCTGACACGACTCACGCGGTCCACGGGTAGCCTGGCTGACGCGACTCACGCGGTCCACGGGTAGCCTGGCTGACGCGACTCACGCGGTCCACGGGTAGCCTGGCTGACGCGACTCACGCGGTCCACGGGTAGCCTGGCTGACGCGACTCACGCGGTCCACGGGTAGCCTGGCTGACGCGACTCACGCGGTCCACGGGTAGCCTGGCTGACGCGACTCACGCGGTCCACGGGTAGCCTGGCTGACGCGACTCACGCGGTCCACGGGTAGCCTGGCTGACGCGACTCACGCGGTCCACGGGTAGCCTGGCTGACGCGACTCACGCGGGACACGGGTAGCCTGGCTGACGTGACTCACGCGGTCCACGGGTGTCTGGCTGACGCGACTCAGGCGGTCCACGGGTAGCCTGGCTGACGCGACTCACGCGGTCCACGGGTAGCCTGGCTGACGCGACTCAGGCGGTCCACGGGTTGGAGAGCTGTGACGCACTGATCTGGACAGGAGGCCGATGTAAATGCAGTATTCAAACTGAAATGAGCCGATCTCTGATTAGTTCTCTCTACATGTTTCTTTCCTGCGGGTTGAGACCTCACTTTGTTTAGATTGTGTGTGTGGTTGTCTATGTTGGTTGTTTGAGTGAGAGACATAGAGGAGAACCAATCAGTAAAAAAAATCACAGCCCCCTTCATTATCAACGCCTACAACATCAAGGAGCCTTACAGACTCTGAAGTCAGGAAGACTTTGAGTTTGTTGTTAGACAGACTAACTCGCAGGTGGCCTCACTGTGCAATGTCAGCGCTTTGGCATCCTGGTTGCTCTGGATTGGCTGTCAACAGCTGACAGCCAATCTCTCTCTCTCTCTCTCTCTCTCTCTCTCTCTCTCTCTCTCTCTCCACTCTCCACTCTCCACTCTCCACTCTCCACTCTTCTCTCCACTCTTCTCTCCACTCTTCTCTCCACTCTTCTCTCCACTCTTCTCTCCACTCTTCTCTCCACTCTTCTCTCCACTCTTCTCTCCACTCTTCTCTCTACTCTTCTCTCTACTCTTCTCTCTACTCTCCACTCTCTACTCTCCACTCTTCTCTCCACTCTTCTCTCCACTCTTCTCTCCACTCTTCTCTCCACTCTCTCTCTCCACTCTCTCTCTCCACTCTCTCTCCACTGTATATCTCTCTCTCCCCTCCCCCCCTCTCTCTCTCTCTCCACCTGTCTTGTTAACACACAGACATAATCCCCTGAATGCCTCCATGACACCAGACTTCTCACCCACTCAGGACAGCCCTGAGGGACCTGACCTTTAACCTTTTAGTTTCATTACATTAGTCAGGACAGCCCTGAGGGACCTGACCTTTAACCTTTAGTTTCATTACATTAGTCAGGACAGCGCTGAGGGACCTGACCTTTAACCTTTTAGTTTCATTACATTAGTCAGGACAGCGCTGAGGGACCTGACCTTTAACCTTTTAGTTTAATTACATTAGTCAGGACAGCCCTGAGGGACCTGACCTTTAACCTTTAGTTTCATTACATTAGTCAGGACAGCCCTGAGGGACCTGACCTTTAACCTTTAGTTTCATTACATTAGTCAGGACAGCCCTGAGGGACCTGACCTTTAACCTTTAGTTTCATTACATTAGTCAGGACAGCCCTGAGGGACCTGACCTTTAACCTTTAGTTTCATTACATTAGTCAGGACAGCCCTGAGGGACCTGACCTTTAACCTTTAGTTTCATTACATTAGTCAGGACAGCCCTGAGGGACCTGACCTTTAACCTTTTAGTTTCATTACATTAGTCAGGACAGCCCTGAGGGACCTGACCTTTAACCTTTAGTTTCATTACATTAGTCAGGACAGCCCTGAGGGACCTGACCTTTAACCTTTTAGTTTCATTACATTAGTCAGGACAGCCCTGAGGGACCTGACCTTTAACCTTTAGTTTCATTACATTAGTCAGGACAGCCCTGAGGGACCTGACCTTTAACCTTTAGTTTCATTACATTAGTCAGGACAGCCCTGAGGGACCTGACCTTTAACCTTTTAGTTTCATTACATTAGTCAGGACAGCCCTGAGGGACCTGACCTTTAACCTTTAGTTTCATTACATTAGTCAGGACAGCCCTGAGGGACCTGACCTTTAACCTTTTAGTTTCATTACATTAGTCAGGACAGCCCTGAGGGACCTGACCTTTAACCTTTAGTTTCATTACATTAGTCAGGACAGCCCTGAGGGACCTGACCTTTAACCTTTAGTTTCATTACATTAGTCAGGACAGCCCTGAGGGACCTGACCTTTAACCTTTAGTTTCATTACATTAGTCAGGACAGCCCTGAGGGACCTGACCTTTAACCTTTAGTTTCATTACATTAGTCAGGACAGCCCTGAGGGACCTGACCTTTAACCTTTAGTTTCATTACATTAGTCAGGACAGCCCTGAGGGACCTGACCTTTAACCTTTTAGTTTCATTACATTAGTTAGGACAGCCCTGAGGGACCTGACCTTTAACCTTTAGTTTCATTACATTAGTCAGGACAGCCCTGAGGGACCTGACCTTTAACCTTTAGTTTCATTACATTAGTCAGGACAGCCCTGAGGGACCTGACCTTTAACCTTTAGTTTCAATACATTAGTCAGGACAGCCCTGAGGGACCTGACCTTTAACCTTTTAGTTTCATTATATTAGTCAGGACAGCCCTGAGGGACCTGACCTTTAACCTTTTAGTTTCATTACATTAGTCAGGACAGCCCTGAGGGACCTGACCTTTAACCTTTTAGTTTCATTACATTAGTCAGGACAGCCCTGAGGGACCTGACCTTTAACCTTTAGTTTCATTACATTAGTCAGGACAGCCCTGAGGGACCTGACCTTTAACCTTTTAGTTTCATTACATTAGTCAGGACAGCCCTGAGGGACCTGACCTTTAACCTTTAGTTTCATTACATTAGTCAGGACAGCCCTGAGGGACCTGACCTTTAACCTTTAGTTTCATTACATTAGTCAGGACAGCCCTGAGGGACCTGACCTTTAACCTTTAGTTTCATTACATTAGTCAGGACAGCCCTGAGGGACCTGACCTTTAACCTTTAGTTTCAATACATTAGTCAGGACAGCCCTGAGGGACCTGACCTTTAACCTTTTAGTTTCATTATATTAGTCAGGACAGCCCTGAGGGACCTGACCTTTAACCTTTTAGTTTCATTACATTAGTCAGGACAGCCCTGAGGGACCTGACCTTTAACCTTTTAGTTTCATTACATTAGTCAGGACAGCCCTGAGGGACCTGACCTTTAACCTTTAGTTTCATTACATTAGTCAGGACAGCCCTGAGGGACCTGACCTTTAACCTTTTAGTTTCATTACATTAGTCAGGACAGCCCTGAGGGACCTGACCTTTAACCTTTAGTTTCATTACATTAGTCAGGACAGCCCTGAGGGACCTGACCTTTAACCTTTTAGTTTCATTACATTAGTCAGGACAGCCCTGAGGGACCTGACCTTTAACCTTTAGTTTCATTACATTAGTCAGGACAGCCCTGAGGGACCTGACCTTTAACCTTTTAGTTTCATTACATTAGTCAGGACAGCCCTGAGGGACCTGACCTTTAACCTTTTAGTTTCATTACATTAGTCAGGACAGCCCTGAGGGACCTGACCTTTAACCTTTTAGTTTCATTACATTAGTCAGGACAGCCCTGAGGGACCTGACCTTTAACCTTTAGTTTCATTACATTAGTCAGGACAGCCCTGAGGGACCTGACCTTTAACCTTTTAGTTTCATTACATTAGTCAGGACAGCCCTGAGGGACCTGACCTTTAACCTTTAGTTTCATTACATTAGTCAGGACAGCCCTGAGGGACCTGACCTTTAACCTTTTAGTTTCATTACATTAGTCAGGACAGCCCTGAGGGACCTGACCTTTAACCTTTTAGTTTCATTACATTAGTCAGGACAGCCCTGAGGGACCTGACCTTTAACCTTTAGTTTCATTACATTAGTCAGGACAGCCCTGAGGGACCTGACCTTTAACCTTTTAGTTTCATTACATTAGTCAGGACAGCCCTGAGGGACCTGACCTTTAACCTTTTAGTTTCATTACATTAGTCAGGACAGCCCTGAGGGACCTGACCTTTAACCTTTTAGTTTCATTACATTAGTCAGGACAGCCCTGAGGGACCTGACCTTTAACCTTTAGTTTCATTACATTAGTCAGGACAGCCCTGAGGGACCTGACCTTTAACCTTTTAGTTTCATTACATTAGTCAGGACAGCCCTGAGGGACCTGACCTTTAACCTTTAGTTTCATTACATTAGTCAGGACAGCCCTGAGGGACCTGACCTTTAACCTTTTAGTTTCATTACATTAGTCAGGACAGCCCTGAGGGACCTGACCTTTAACCTTTTAGTTTCATTACATTAGTCAGGACAGCCCTGAGGGACCTGACCTTTAACCTTTAGTTTCATTACATTAGTCAGGACAGCCTACTAACGTTTATTGTCTGCTACCACGAGGAGTAGAGATATTTGGCAATACACGTCTGCTCTCTCTCTCCCACCTGTCTCTACCTCCCCCCTGTACCCCTTCGACCCCCCCCTCACCTTCTCCTACCTGTCTCTCTACCTCCCCCCTGTACCCCTTCGACCCCCCCTCACCTTCTCCTACCTGTCTCTCTACCTCCCCCCTGTACCCCTTCGACCCTTCCCTCACCTTCTCCTACCTGTCTCTCTACCTCCCCCCTGTACCCCTTCAACCCCCCCTCACCTTCTCCTACCTGTCTCTCTACCTCCCCCTGTACCCCTTCAATCCCCCTCACCTTCCCCCACCTGTCTCTCTACCTCCCCCCTGTACCCCTTCGACCCCCCCTCACCTTCTCCTACCTGTCTCTCTACCTCCCCCCTGTACCCCTTCGACCCTTCCCTCACCTTCTCCTACCTGTCTCTCTACCTCCCCCTGTACCCCTTCGACCCCCCCTCACCTTCTCCCACCTGTCTCTCTACCTCCCCCCTGTACCCCTTCGACCCCCCCCCCACCTTCTCCCACCTGTCTCTACCTCCCCCCTGTACCCCTTCGACCCCCCCCCTCACCTTCTCCTACCTGTCTCTCTACCTCCCCCCTGTACCCCTTCGACCCCCCCTCACCTTCTCCTACCTGTCTCTCTACCTCCCCCCTGTACCCCTTCAACCCCCCCTCACCTTCTCCTACCTGTCTCTCTACCTCCCCCCTGTACCCCTTCGACCCCCCCTCACCTTCTCCTACCTGTCTCTCTACCTCCCCCTGTTCCCCTTCAATCCCCCTCACCTTCTCCTACCTGTCTCTCTACCTCCCCCCTGTACCCCTTCAACCCCCCCTCACCTTCTCCCACCTGTCTCTCTACCTCCCCCTGTACCCCTTCAACCCCCCCCCCTCACCTTCTCCCACCTGTCTCTACCTCCCCCTGTACCCCTTCAACCCCCCACCCCCCCTCACCTTCTCCTACCTGTCTCTCTACCTCCCCCCTGTACCCCTTCAACCCCCCCTCACCTTCTCCCACCTGTCTCTCTACCTCCCCCTGTACCCCTTCAACCCCCCCGCACCTTCTCCCACCTGTCTCTCTACCTCCCCCCTGTACCCCTTCAACCCCCCCTCACCTTCTCCCACCTGTCTCTCTACCTCCCCCTGTACCCCTTCAACCCCCCCCCTCACCTTCTCCCACCTGTCTCTCTACCTCCCCCTGTACCCCTTCAACCCCCCCTCACCTTCCCCCACCTGTCTCTCTACCTCCCCCCTGTACCCCTTCGACCCCCCCTCACCTTCTCCTACCTGTCTCTCTACCTCCCCCCTGTACCCCTTCGACCCTTCCCTCACCTTCTCCTACCTGTCTCTCTACCTCCCCCTGTACCCCTTCGACCCCCCCTCACCTTCTCCCACCTGTCTCTCTACCTCCCCCCTGTACCCCTTCGACCCCCCCCCCACCTTCTCCCACCTGTCTCTACCTCCCCCCTGTACCCCTTCGACCCCCCCCCTCACCTTCTCCTACCTGTCTCTCTACCTCCCCCCTGTACCCCTTCGACCCCCCCTCACCTTCTCCTACCTGTCTCTCTACCTCCCCCCTGTACCCCTTCAACCCCCCCTCACCTTCTCCTACCTGTCTCTCTACCTCCCCCCTGTACCCCTTCGACCCCCCCTCACCTTCTCCTACCTGTCTCTCTACCTCCCCCTGTTCCCCTTCAATCCCCCTCACCTTCTCCTACCTGTCTCTCTACCTCCCCCCTGTACCCCTTCAACCCCCCCTCACCTTCTCCCACCTGTCTCTCTACCTCCCCCTGTACCCCTTCAACCCCCCCCCCTCACCTTCTCCCACCTGTCTCTACCTCCCCCTGTACCCCTTCAACCCCCCACCCCCCCTCACCTTCTCCTACCTGTCTCTCTACCTCCCCCCTGTACCCCTTCAACCCCCCCTCACCTTCTCCCACCTGTCTCTCTACCTCCCCCTGTACCCCTTCAACCCCCCCGCACCTTCTCCCACCTGTCTCTCTACCTCCCCCCTGTACCCCTTCAACCCCCCCTCACCTTCTCCCACCTGTCTCTCTACCTCCCCCTGTACCCCTTCAACCCCCCCCCTCACCTTCTCCCACCTGTCTCTCTACCTCCCCCTGTACCCCTTCAACCCCCCCTCACCTTCTCCCACCTGTCTCTCTACCTCCCCCCTGTACCCCTTCAACCCCCCCTCACCTTCTCCCACCTGTCTCTCTACCTCCCCCTGTACCCCTTCAACCCCCCCTCACCTTCTCCCACCTGTCTCTCTACCTCCCCCCTGTACCCCTTCAACCCCCCCTCACCTTCTCCCACCTGTCTCTACCTCCCCCTGTACCCCTTCAACCCCCCCTCACCTTCTCCTACCTGTCTCTCTACCTCCCCCCTGTACCCATTCAACCCCCCCCTCACCTTCTCCCACCTGTCTCTCTACCTCCCCCTGTACCCCTTCAACCCCCCCCCCCTCACCTTCTCCCACCTGTCTCTACCACCCCCCTGTACCCCTTCAACCCCCCCTCACCTTCTCCTACCTGTCTCTCTACCTCCCCCCTGTACCCCTTCAACCCCCCCTCACCTTCTCCCACCTGTCTCTCTACCTCCCCCTGTACCCCTTCAACCCCCCCCCCCCTCACCTTCTCCCACCTGTCTCTACCACCCCCCTGTACCCCTTCAACCCCCCCTCACCTTCTCCCACCTGTCTCTCTACCTCCCCCTGTACCCCTTCAACCCCCCCTCACCTTCTCCCACCTGTCTCTCTACCTCCCCCTGTACCCCTTCAACCCCCCCCCCCCCACCTTCTCCTACCTGTCTCTCTACCTCCCCCCTGTACCCCTTCAACCCCCCCTCACCTTCTCCCACCTGTCTCTCTACCTCCCCCTGTACCCCTTCAACCCCCCCTCACCTTCTCCCACCTGTCTCTCTACCTCCCCCCTGTACCCCTTCAACCCCCCCTCACCTTCTCCCACCTGTCTCTCTACCTCCCCCTGTACCCCTTCAACCCCCCCACACCTTCTCCCACCTGTCTCTCTACCTCCCCCCTGTACCCCTTCAACCCCCCCTCACCTTCTCCCACCTGTCTCTCTACCTCCCCCTGTACCCCTTCAACCCCCCCTCACCTTCTCCCACCTGTCTCTCTACCTCCCCCCTGTACCCCTTCAACCCCCCCTCACCTTCTCCCACCTGTCTCTACCTCCCCCTGTACCCCTTCAACCCCCCCTCACCTTCTCCTACCTGTCTCTCTACCTCCCCCCTGTACCCCTTCAACCCCCCCCCACCTTCTCCCACCTGTCTCTCTACCTCCCCCTGTACCCCTTCAAACCCCCCTCACCTTCTCCCACCTGTCTCTCTACCTCCCCCTGTACCCCTTCAACCCCCCCCCTCACCTTCTCCCACCTGTCTCTCTACCTCCCCCTGTACCCCTTCAACCCCCCCTCACCTTCTCCCACCTGTCTCTCTACCTCCCCCCTGTACCCCTTCAACCCCCCCCCCTCACCTTCTCCCACCTCTCTCTACCTCCCCCCTGTACCCCTTCAACCCCCCCTCAACCTTCTCCTACCTGTCTCTCTACCTCCCCCTGTAGGTAAACTGTAATGGCTTCACCATAGAGGATGAGGAGCTGTCTCACCTGGGCTCTGCTGTGTTCCCTGAGTAAGTCCACAACGTCGTCACTGTCAGGAACTGTTCACACCAATGGCAGTACAGGAACTGTTCACACCAATGGCAGTATAGGAACTGTTCACACCAATGCAATGGCAGTACAGGAACTGTTCACACCAATGGCAGTACAGGAACTGTTCACACCAATGGCAGTACAGGAACTGTTCACACCAATGCAATGGCAGTACAGGAACTGTTCACACCAATGGCAGTACAGGAACTGTTCACACCAATGGCAGTATAGGACCCATTCACACCAATGCAATGGCAGTACAGGAACTGTTCACACCAATGCAATGGCAGTACAGGAACTGTTCACACCAATGCAATGGCAGTACAGGAACTGTTCTGTTGGATTTGACATTTTGAACATTGAGATATTAATAACTGATCGGAAAGAGGAGTATAGAATCACAATCATTGAGAATGGAGACGTTATCATTATCTTCATTTCTCTCCCCCCCTCTCTCGCTCCTCCCTCTCTCCCTCCCTCTCTCCTCTCCCCTCCCTCTCTCCCTCCCTCTCTCCTCCCTCTAGTGTAGCATTGATGAACCATAGCTGTAGTCCTAACGTCATCGTCACCTATAAGGGGACAGAGGCTGAGGTACGAGCCGTGCAGGACATCCAGCCTGGAGACGAGGTGAGACCTGGCCTGAATACACACACACACACACACATACACGCTGACACACACACACACACATACACGCTGACACACACACACGCTGACACACACACGCTGACACACACGCTGACACACACACACGCTGACACTCTGGAGGTCGTGTTAACCCTTCCTCTCTCTCTGTGGAGGTCGTGTTAACCCTTCCTCTCTGTGTGGAGGTCCTGTTAACCCTTCCTCTCTCTCTGTGGAGGTCGTGTTAACCCTTCCTCTCTCTCTGTGGAGGTCGTGTTAACCCTTCCTCTCTCTCTGTGGAGGTCGTGTTAACCCTTCCTCTCTCTCTGTGGAGGTCGTGTTAACCCTTCCTCTCTCTGTGGAGGTCGTGTTAACCCTTCCTCTCTCTCTGTGGAGGTCGTGATAACCCTTCCTCTCTCTCTGTGGAGGTCGTGTTAACCCTTCCTCTCTCTGTGGAGGTCGTGTTAACCCTTCCTCTCTCTGTGGAGGTCGTGTTAACCCTTCCTCTCTCTCTGTGGAGGTCGTGTTAACCCTTCCTCTCTCTCTGTGGAGGTCGTGTTAACCCTTCCTCTCTCTCTGTGGAGGTCGTGTTAACCCTTCCTCTCTCTCTGTGGAGGTCCTGTTAACCCTTCCTCTGTCTGTGGAGGTCCTGTTAACCCTTCCTCTCTGTGGAGGTCGTGTTAACCCTTCCTCTCTCTCTGTGGAGGTCGTGTTAACCCTTCCTCTCTGTGGAGGTCGTGTTAACCCTTCCTCTCTCTGTGGAGGTCCTGTTAATCCTTCCTCTCTCTTTGGAGGTCCTGTTAACCCTTCCTCTCTCTGTGGAGGTCGTGTTAACCAATCCTCTCTTTCTGAGGAGGTCGTGTTAACCAATCCTCTCTCTCTCTCTGTGTAGATCTTCAACAGTTACATTGACCTGCTCTACCCGACGGACGACAGGAACGAGAGACTGAGGGATTCTTACTTCTTTACCTGCGTGTGTAATGAGTGTGCCACACGGTCTAAGGTAGAGTACAGCCCGGTCTGAGGTAGAGTACAGCCCGGTCTGAGGTAGAGTACAGCCCCGGTCTGAGGTAGAGTACAGCCCCGGTCTGAGGTAGAGTACAGCCCCGGTCTGAGGTAGAGTACAGCCCGGTCTGAGGTAGAGTACAGCCCCGGTCTGAGGTAGAGTACAGCCCCGGTCTGAGGTAGAGTACAGCCCCGGTCTGAGGTAGAGTACAGCCCCGGTCTGAGGTAGAGTACAGCCCCGGTCTGAGGTAGAGTACAGCCCCGGTCTGAGGTAGAGTACAGCCCCGGTCTGAGGTAGAGTACAGCCCCGGTCTGAGGTAGAGTACAGCCCCGGTCTGAGGTAGAGTACAGCCCCGGTCTGAGGTAGAGTACAGCCCCGGTCTGAGGTAGAGTACAGCCCCGGTCTGAGGTAGAGTACAGCCCCGGTCTGAGGTAGAGTACAGCCCCGGTCTGAGGTAGAGTACAGCCCCGGTCTGAGGTAGAGTACAGCCCCGGTCTGAGGTAGAGTACAGCCCCGGTCTGAGGTAGAGTACAGCCCCGGTCTGAGGTAGAGTACAGCCCCGGTCTGAGGTAGAGTACAGCCCCGGTCTGAGGTAGAGTACAGCCCCGGTCTGAGGTAGAGTACAGCCCCGGTCTGAGGTAGAGTACAGCCCCGGTCTGAGGTAGAGTACAGCCCCGGTCTGAGGTAGAGTACAGCCCCGGTCTGAGGTAGAGTACAGCCCCGGTCTGAGGTAGAGTACAGCCCCGGTCTGAGGTAGAGTACAGCCCCGGTCTGAGGTAGAGTACAGCCCCGGTCTGAGGTAGAGTACAATAACTTAATAACCACAGACGTACAAACCAGGCCATTCTAGGTCACTGTAACTAGCACATTGCCTATGACAACACTGTTTCTACCAATACTACAACCAATACTATTACTACTAGTACTACCAATACTATTACTACTACCAATACTACTACTACTACCACTGCTACTACTACTACTAATACCAATACTACTACTACTACCACCAATACTGCTACCAATACTAATTCTGCTACTACCAATTCTACAAATACTACTAATACAACAAATACTACTAATACTACCAATAATACTACTACCAATATTACTACGCTACTATTGCTACCAATACTATTACTGCCAATACTATTACTGCTACTACCAATCATATTACCACTACTACCAATACTATTACTACTGCTACCAATACTACTACTACTACTACTATTACTACTAATACTACTACAACTATTACTACTATCACTACTACTACTACTACCAATACTAATACTACCAATACTACTAATCCCACTATTACTACCAATACTACCGATACTATTACTGCTAATAACAATACTACTAATACCAATACCACTACTATTACTACCAATTCTATTACTACTACTATTACTTCTATTACTACTACTAATAGTACTACTACTACTTATACGACTTCTATTACTACTACTAATGCTACTACTTCTATTACTTCTACTACAATTACTTCTACTACTACCAATAATACTACTACTACTACTACTACCAATACAACTAATACCACTACTACTACTACCAATACTGCTACTTATTGTACTACTTCTACTACTACCAATACTACTACTATTACTACCAATACTATTACTACTATCACTACCAATACTATTACTACTACCAATACTACTACTACTACTACCAATAATATTGCTAGTAATACTATTATCAAAAATATTACTGCTACTACTACAACTAGTACTACCAATACTACTACTATTATCAATACTACTACTACTATCAATACTATTACTACCAATGATACCACGGCGACCAGTACTATTACTACTACTACAACTAGTACTACTACTACTACTACTACTACTACTACTACTTCTATTACTAGTACTACTTCTACTACTACTGATTATATTACCACTACTACTACTGCTACTACTACTTATATTACTACTACTACTAACAATACTACTACTACTACTACTACTACTACTACTACTACTACTACTACTACTACTACTAGCACTACTACTACCAATACGACTCATACCAATATCAATACAACTAATACCACTACTATTACTACCAATTATATTACTACTACCACCAATACTACTACTGCTACTTATTTAACTACCACTACCACTATTACTACCAATACTACTACTATTACTACCAATGCTATTTATACTATTACTATTACTACTACAACTAGTACTACCAATACTATTACTACTACTACTACTTCTATTACTACTACTACTACTACTTCTATTACTACTACTACTTCTACTACTACTACTGATTATATTACTACTACTACTGCTACTACTGCCAATACTATTACTATTACTACTATCAAAACTATTATAACTATTATATAACTAGTACTACCACTACTACTACTACTATTACTACCACAACTAGTACTACCAGTACTACTACTTCTACCACTATCAATACTATTACTACTACTACTACTACTACAACTAGTACTACCACTACTACTACTACTATTACTACCACAACTAGTACTACCAGTACTACTACTTCTACCACTATCAATACTATTACTATTACTACTACTACTACAACTAGTACTACCACTACTACTACTACTATTACTACCACAACTAGTACTACCACTACTACTACTACTATTACTACCACAACTAGTACTACCAGTATTATCAATACTTCTACCACTATCAATACTATTACTACCAATACTACTACTATTACTACCAATGATACCACGACTACCAGTACTATTACTACTACAACTAGTACTACCAACACTACTACTAATTACTACTACTATTACTATTACCACTACTACTAATGTATTACTGTTACTACTACTACTTCTTCTGCTTCTATTACTACTACAACTAGTACTACCACAACTACTACTATTACTACTACCACTACTACTAATTATATTACTGTTACTACTTCTATTACTACTACTACTACTGCTTCTATTACTACTACTACTAGTACTACCAATACTACTAGTACTACTACGACTTATATTACTATTGCTACTTCTATTACTAATTCTATTACTACTGCTACTACTACTACTTATATTACTATTACTACTACTACTACTACATCTATTACTACTACTACTACTTATAGTACAACCAATACTATCAATACTAGTATTACTACTACTACAACTAGTGCTACCAATACTACTA
This sequence comes from Salvelinus alpinus, assembly GCF_045679555.1. Taxonomy (NCBI): domain Eukaryota; kingdom Metazoa; phylum Chordata; class Actinopteri; order Salmoniformes; family Salmonidae; genus Salvelinus; species Salvelinus alpinus. Next base: position 3,681,203 of record NC_092119.1, read on the forward strand.
CAACTACTACTACTACTGCTATCAATACTAGTACTACCAATACTATTACTACTACTACTGCCAATACCATCAATACTACTACTATTATCAATAATAGTATTACTACAACTAGTACTACCAATACTACTACAGCTACTACCAATACTATTACTACCAATGATACCACGCCTGCCAGTACTATTACTACTATAACTAGTACTACCAATACTACTACTATTACTACTTCTATGACTACTACTACTACTTCTAGTACTATTAGTACTACTACTTCTAGTACTATTACTACTACTACTACTACTTCTACTACTGCTTATATTACTACTACTACTACTGCTTATATTACTACTACTACTACTACTACTGCTTATATTACTACTACTACTACTACTTCTAGTACTATTAGTACTAATTCTAGTACTATTAGTACTACTACTACTTATATTACTACTACTGCTGCTACTACCACTACTACTACCACTACTATTACTTCCAATAGTACCAATACTATTATTACTATCAATACTGTTATCACTACTACTACACCTATTACTATTACTAATACTACTACTATTATTACTAATATTACTACTACTACTATTACTACTACTACTACTACTACTACAGATACTACTTCTGCTATTATCAATACTATTGCTACTACTACTACAACTAGTACTACCAGTACTACTACTACTATCAATACGATTACTATCAATGCTACTACGCCTACCAGTACTACTACTACTACTATCAATACTATTACTACCATTGCTACTACTACTTCCAGTACTATTTCTACCAATACTACTGATACTACTATTTCACAACCATTAACAGGTTTACAGCAATAGGTTTGGAGAGCCCTGGTTTAAACCTACAGGAGGGTAGCTCTCCAGGAACAGGGTTGGAGAGCCCTGGTTTAAACCTACAGGAGGGTAGCTCTCCAGGAACAGGGTTGGAGAGCCCTGGTTTAAACCTACAGGAGGGTAGCTCTCCAGGAACAGGGTTGGAGAGCCCTGGTTTAAACCTACAGGAGGGTAGCTCTCCAGGAACAGGGTTGGAGAACCCTGGTGTAAACCTACAGGAGAGTAGCTCTCCAGGAACAGGGTTAGGAGAGCCCTGGTTTAAACCTACAGGAGGGTAGCTCTCCAGGAACAGGGTTGAAGAGCCCTGGTTTAAACCTACAGGAGGGTAGCTCTCCAGGAACAGGGTTGGAGAGCCCTGGTTTAAACCTACAGGAGGGTAGCTCTCCAGGAACAGGGTTGGAGAGCCCTGGTTTAAACCTACAGGAGGGTAGCTCTCCAGGAACAGGGCTAACCTTCTCTTCTTGCCTCTCCATACAAGACAAGGACAACTCTTAAAACTGGGTGGGTCACACACTGTGACTGCAGAAAAGGTGTGGGACGCACTGCAGTAAAGAAGACTGCAGCTGTGTGTGTGTGTGTTAGTTATTGGTCTGAGTGTCCTCGTGTGAAAACTAGAATACATGCAATCCCCTCTGGAGCCATGCTAGCCCTGTTTTACCACAAGCCCTCATTTCTTTAAGTCTCAGATCTGTCTCTCTGTCTCTGTGTGTCTCTCTGTCTCTCTGTCTCTCTGTGTCTCTCTGTCTCTCTGTCTCTCTGTCTCTCTGTCTCTCTGTCTCTCTGTCTCTCTGTCTCTCTGTCTCTCTGTCTCTGTCTCTCTGTCTCTGTGTCTCTCTGTCTCTCTCTCTGTCTCTCTCTCTGTCTCTCTCTCTGTCTCTCTCTCTGTCTCTCTCTCTGTCTCTCTCTCTGTCTCTCTCTCTCTCTCTCTCTCTCTCTGTCTCTGTCTCTGTCTCTGTCTCTGTCTCAATTCAATTCAAGGGGCTTTATTGGCATGGGAAACATGTGTTAACATTGCCAAAGCAAGTGAGGTAGGTAATATACAAAAGTCAAATAAACAATAAAAATGAACAGTAAACATTACACATACAGAAGTTTCAAAACAATAAAGACATTACAAATGTCATATTATATATATGCAGTGTTGTAACAATGTACAAATGGTTAAAGCACACAAGTTAAAATAAATAAACATAAATATGGGTTGTATTTACAGTGGTGTTTGTTCTTCACTGGTTGCCCTTTTCTTGTGGCAACAGGTCACAAATCTTGCTGCTGTGATGGCACACTGTGGAATTTCACCCAGTAGATATGGGAGTTTATCAAAATTGGATTTGTTTTCAAATTCTTTGTGGATCTGTGTAATCTGAGGGAAATATGTCTCTCTAATATGGTCATACATTGGGCAGGAGGTTAGGAAGTGCAGCTCAGTTTCCACCTCATTTTGTGGGCAGTGTGCACATAGCCTGTCTTCTCTTGAGAGCCATGTCTGCCTACGGCGGCCTTTTTTTAATAGCAAGGCTATGCTCACTGAGTCTGTACATAGTCAAAGCTTTCCTTAAGTTTGGGTCAGTCACAGTGGTCAGGTATTCTGCCACTGTGTACTCTCTGTTTAGGGCCAAATAGCATTCTAGTTTGCTCTGTTTTTTTGTTAATTCTTTCCAATGTGTCAAGTAATTATCTTTTTGTTTTCTCATGATTTGGTTGGGTCTAATTGTGCTGTTGTCCTGGGGCTCTGTGGGGTGTGTTTGTGTTTGTGAACAGAGCCCTAGGACCAGCTTGCTTAGGGGACTCTTCTCCAGGTTCATCTCTCTGTAGGTGATGGCTTTGTTATGGAAGGTTTGGGAATCGCTTCCTTTTAGGTGGTTGTAGAATTTAACGGCTCTTTTCTGGATTTTGATAATTAGTGGGTATCGGCCTAATTCTGCTCTGCATGCATTATTTGGTGTTCTACGTTGTACACGGAGGATATTTTTGCAGAATTCTGCATGCAGAGTCTCAATTTGGTGTTTGTCCCATTTTGTGAAATCTTGGTTGGTGAGCGGACCCCAGACCTCACAACCATAAAGGGCAATGGGCTCTATGACTGATTCAAGTATTTTTAGCCAGATCCTAATTGGTATGTTGAAATTTATGTTCCTTTTGATGGCATAGAAGGCCCTTCTTGCCTTGTCTCTCAGATCGTTCACAGCTTTGTGGAAGTTACCTGTGGTGCTGATGTTTAGGCCGAGGTATGTATAGTTTTTTGTGTGCTCTAGGGCAACGGTGTCTAGATGGAATTTGTGGTCCTGGTGACTGGACCTTTTTTGGAACACCATTATTTTGGTCTTACTGAGATTTACTGTCAGGGCCCAGGTCTGACAGAATCTGTGCAGAAGATCTAGGTGCTGCTGTAGGCCCTCCTTGGTTGGTGACAGAAGCACCAGATCATCAGCAAACAGTAGACATTTGACTTCGGATTCTAGTAGGGTGAGACCGGGTGCTGCAGACTGTTCTAGTGCCCGCGCCAATTCGTTGATATATATGTTGAAGAGGGTGGGGCTTAAGCTGCATCCCTGTCTCACCCCACGACCCTGTGTGAAGAAATGTGTGTGTTTTTTGCCAATTTTAACCGCACACTTGTTGTTTGTGTACATGGATTTTATAATGTCGTATGTTTTACCCCCAACACCACTTTCCATCAATTTGTATAGCAGACCCTCATGCCAAATTGAGTCGAAGGCTTTTTTGAAATCAACAAAGCATGAGAAGACTTTGCCTTTGTTTTGGTTTGTTTGGTTGTCAATTAGGGTGTGTAGGGTGAATACATGGTCTGTTGTACGGTAATTTGGTAAAAAGCCAATTTGACATTTGCTCAGTACATTGTTTTCATTGAGGAAATGTACGAGTCTGCTGTTAATGATAATGCAGAGTATTTTCCCAAGGTTACTGTTGACGCATATTCCACGGTAGTTATTGGGGTCAAATTTGTCTCCACTTTTGTGGATTGGGGTGATCAGTCCTTGGTTCCAAATATTGGGGAAGATGCCAGAGCTAAGGACGATGTTAAAGAGTTTTAGTATAGCCAATTGGAATTTGTTGTCTGTATATTTGATCATTTCATTAAGGATACCATCAACACCACAGGCCTTTTTGGGTTTGAGGGTTTTTATTTTGTCCTGTAACTCATTCAAGGTAATTGGAGAATCCAATGGGTTCTGGTAGTCTTTAATAGTTGATTCTAGGATTTGTATTTGATCATGTATATGTTTTTGTTCTTTATTCTTTGTTATAGAGCCAAAAAGATTGGAGAAGTGGTTTACCCATACATCTCCATTTTGGATAGATAATTCTTCGTGTTGTTGTTTGTTTAGTGTTTTCCAATTTTCCCAGAATTGGTTAGAGTCTATGGAGTCTTCAATTACATCGTCTCTCTGTCTCTCTCTCTTTCTCTCTCTCTCTCTCTTTCTCTGTCTCTCTCTCTTTCTCTGTCTCTCTCTCTTTCTCTGTCTCTCTCTCTTTCTCTCTCTTTCTCTGTCTCTCTCTTTCTCTGTCTCTGTCTCTCTCTGTCTCTGTCTCTCTCTGTCTCTGTCTCTGTCTCTCTCTTTCTCTGTCTCTCTCTTTCTCTGTCTCTCTCTTTCTCTGTCTCTCTCTTTCTCTGTCTCTCTCTTTCTCTGTCTCTCTCTCTTTCTCTGTCTCTCTCTCTTTCTCTGTCTCTCTCTCTTTCTCTCTCTTTCTCTGTCTCTCTCTTTCTCTGTCTCTCTCTTTCTCTGTCTCTCTCTTTCTCTGTCTCTCTCTTTCTCTGTCTCTCTCTTTCTCTTTCTCTGTCTCTCTCTCTTCTGTCTCTCTCTGTCTCTAGGATGGAGGTAAGATGGCTCTTCAGAAGTTGAGCTCTCCCCCACAGCCAGAGGAGGTCAGAAAGATGGTTCACTACGCCAGGAATGTTATTGAAGAGTTCCGTAGAGCTAAGCACTACAAGAATATCCTTTTCCCTACTGTACACCTCTTCGTTTCTACACATCCTTCGCTCTCTCCATCCCCACACTCAATTTATCTACCTCCTTCTCTCCCTCTCACCTTCTCCCTTTTAACCGCTCAAATCAAAGCAGTTTATTTGTCACGTGCCACAATATAGTGAGTGGTAATGGTAAAGTGAAATGCTTAATTGCCTCTCTTCCTCAACAGCAAGAAATAAAATAAATTAGCAAAGCTTATCAACAGCGTAAAATAAATTAGCAAAGTTAATCAACAGCGTAAAATAAATTAGCAAAGCTTATCAACAGCGTAAAATAAATTAGCAAAGCTTATCAACAGCGTAAAGTACATTAGCAAAGCTTATCAACAGCGTAAAATAAATTAGCAAAGCTTATCAACAGCGTAAAGTAAATTAGCAAAGCTCATCAACAGCGTAAAATAAATTAGCAAAGCTCATCAACAGCGTAAAGTTCATTAGCAAAGCTTATCAACAGCGTAAAGTTAATTAGCAAAGCTTATCAACAGTGTAAAGTTAATTAGCAAAGCTTATCAACAGCGGAAAGTTAATTAGCAAAGCTTATCAATAGCGTAAAGTTAATATGCTTAACACCCAGGCCGTCCTACATTCTACGCTAGATGCCCTCAATCTCACACAAATCAAGGAACCTACCAGGTACAACCCTAAATCCGTAAACACGGGCACCTTCATAGATATCATCCTGAACAACCGGCCCTCTAAATACACCTCTGCTGTCTTCAACCAGGATCTCAGCGATCACTGCCTCATTGCCTGCGTCCGTAATGGGTCCGCGGACCACCCCCCATCACTGTCAAACGCTGCCTAAAACACTTCAGCGAGCAGGCCTTTCTAATCGACCTGGCCGGGGTATCCTGGAATGATATTGACCTCATTCCGTCAGTAGATGATGCCTGGTTACTCTTTTAAAGTGCTTTCCTCACCATCTTAAATAAGCCCCATTCAAAAAATGTTGAACTAAGAACAGAAATAGCCCTTGGTTCACTCCAGACCTGACTGCCCTTGACCAGCACAAAAACATCCTGTGGCGTTTTGCATTAGCATCGAATAGTCCACGTGATATGCAACTTTTCAGGGAAGTCAGGAACAAATACACAGGCAGTTAGGAAAGCAAAGGCTAGCTTTTTCAAACAGAGATTTGCATCCTGTAGCACAAACTCCAAAAAGTTCTGGGACACTGTAAAGTCCATGGAGAATAGGAGCACCTCCTCCCAGCTGCCCACTGCACTGAGGCTAGGAAACACTGTCACCACTGATAAATCTACGATAATCGAGAATTTCAAGAAGCGTTTCTCTACGGCTGGCCATGCTTTCCACCTGGCTACCCCTACTCTGGTCAACAGCCCTGCACCCCCCACAGCAACTTGCCCAAGCCTCCCCCTTCACCCAAATCCAGATAGCTGATGTTCTGAAAGAGCTGCAAGATCTGGACCCCTACAAATCAGCCGGGCTAGACAATCTGGACCCTCTCTTTCTAAAATTATCCACCGCAATTGTTGCAACCCCTATTACTAGCCTGTTCAACCTCTCTTTCGTATCGTCTGAGATCCCTAAAGATTGGAAAGCTGCCGCGGTCATCGCCCTCTTCAAAGGGGGAGACACTCTAGACCCAAACTGTTATAGACCTATATCCATCCTGCCCTGCCTTTCTAAAGTCTTCGAAAGCCATGTGAACAAACAGATCACCGACCATTTCTAATCCCACCGTACCTTCTCCGCTATGCAATCTGGTTTCAGAGCTGGTCATGGGTGCACCTCCAGCCACGCTCAAGGTCCTAAAGATATCATAACCGCCATCGATAAAAGACAATACTGTGTAGCCGTCTTCATCGACCTGGCCAAGGCTTTCGACTCTGTCAATCACCGTATTCTTATCGACAGACTCAACAGCCTTGGTTTCTCAAATGACTGCCTCGCCTGGTTCACTAACTACTTCTCAGATAGAGTTCAGTTTGTCAAATCGGAGGGCCTGTTGTCTGGACCTCTGGCATTCTCTATGGGGGTGCCACAGGGTTCAATTCTCTGTATATATCAATGATGTCGCTCTTGCTGCTGGTGATTCTCTGATCCACCTCTATGCAGACGACACCATTCTGTATACTTCTGGCCCTTCTTTGGACACTGTGTTAACAAACCTCCAGACGAGCTTCAATGCCATACAACTCTCCTTCCGTGGCCTCCAACTGCTCTTAAATACTAGTAAAACTAAATGCATGCTCTTCAACCGATCGCTGCCCGCACCCGCCCGCCCGCCCGACTAGCATCACTACTCTGGACGGTTCTGACTCAGAATATGTGGACAACTACAAATACCTAGATGTCTGGTTAGACTGTAAACTCTCCTTCCAGACTCACATCAAACATCTCCAATCCAAAATTATATCTTGAATCGGCTTTCTATTTTTGCAACAAAGCCTTCTTCACTCATGCTGCCAAACATACCCTCGTAAAACTGACTATCCTGCCGATTCTCGACTTCGGTGATGTCATTTACAAAATAGCCTCCAACACTCTACTCAGACTGCATCCAATTTGCTATCACAGTGCCATCCGTTTTGTCACCAAAGCCCCATATACTACCCACCACTGCGACCTGTATGCTCTCGTTGGCTGGCCCTCGCTTCATATTCATCGCCAAACCCACTGGCTCCAGGTTATCTACAAGTATCTGCTAGGTAAAGCCCCGCCTTATCTCAGCTCACTGGTCACCATAACAACACCCACCCGTAGCACGCGCTCCAGTAGGTATATCTCACTGGTCACCCCCAAAGCCAACTCCCCCTTTGGCCGCCTTTCCTTCCAGTTCTCTGCTGCCAATGACTGGAACGAATTGCAAAAATCACTGAAGCTGGAGACTTACATTTCCCTCACTAACTTTAAACATCAGCTATCTGAGCAGCTTACCGATCACTGCACCTGTACACAGCCCATCTGTAAATAGCACTCCCAACTTCCTCATCCCCATTTTGTTTTTTTGCTCCTTTGCACCCCAGTATCTCTACTTGCACATTCATCTTCTGCACATCTATCACGCCAGTGTTAATGCTAAATTGTAATTGTTTCACCCCTATTGCCTGACCTCCCAAACCTTACTACATCTGCACACACTGTATTATAGATTTTTCTATTGTGTTATTGACTGTATGTTTTGTTTACTCCATGTGTAACTCTGTGTTGTTGTTTGTGTCGCACTGCTTTGCTTTATCTTGGCCAGGTCGCAGTTGTAAATGAGAACTTGTTCTCAACTGGTCTACCTGGTTAAATAAAGGTGAAATAAAAATCTGTTGTATTGAGTCCTTGACCCTCTAGCACCCCCTAGTGACCTGCTGGAGATCTGCGAGTTCAGCCAGGAGAAGATGAGCTCTATATTTGCCGACACTAACGTGTACATCCTTCACATGATGTACCAGGCCATGGGAGTCTGTCTGTACATGCAGGACTGGGACGGAGCCATGAGCTACGGAGAGAAGATCATTCAACCATACAGGTGACCAAAACATACAGACGACGCTTTTATCCAAAGAGACTTAGTCATGTGTACAAGGAAGGCTCCCTCTCTGAGTAAAGGAACGCTCCCTCTCTGAGTAAAGGAACGCTCCCTCTCTGAGTAAAGGAAGGCTCCCTCTCTGAGTAAAGGAACGCTCCCTCTCTGAGTAAAGGAAAGCTCCCTCTCTGAGTAAAGGAAGGCTCCCTTTACTTTCAATGCATTTTTCCTCAAAAGCTGGGTAAACACGCCCACCCCCACCAAAAAAAGGTGCGTAAACAGCGTTTACATTCCACTACCCAGCCTGTTCTCTGATTGGTTCATCTCTCCTGTGTGTCCAATGTCCACTACCCAGCCTGTTCTCTGATTGGTTCATCTCTCCTGTGTGTTCAGTGTCCACTACCCAGCCTGTTCTCTGATTGGTTCATCTCTCCTGTGTGTTCAGTGTCCACTACCCAGCCTGTTCTCTGATTGGTTCATCTCTCCTGTGTGTCCACTACCCAGCTTGTTCTTTGATTGGTTCATCTCTCCTGTGTGTCCAGTGTCCACTACCCAGCCTGTTCTCTGATTGGTTCATCTCTCCTGTGTGTCCAGTGTCCACTACCCAGCCTGTTCTCTGATTGGTTCATCTCTCCTGTGTGTCCAGTGTCCACTACCCAGCCTGTTCTCTGATTGGTTCATCTCTCCTGTGTGTCCAGTGTCCACTACCCAGCCTGTTCTCTGATTGGTTCATCTCTCCTGTGTGTCCAGTGTCCACTACCCAGCCTGTTCTCTGTTTGGTTCATCTCTCCTGTGTGTCCAGTGTCCACTACCCAGCCTGTTCTCTGATTGGTTCATCTCTCCTGTGTGTTCAGTGTCCACTACCCAGCCTGTTCTCTGATTGGTTCATCTCTCCTGTGTGTCCAGTGTCCACTACCCAGCTTATTCTCTGATTGGTTCATCTCTCCTGTGTGTCCAGTGTCCACTACCCAGCTTATTCTCTGATTGGTTCATCTCTCCTGTGTGTCCAGTGTCCACTACCCACCCTGTTCTCTGATTGGTTCATCTCTCCTGTGTGTCCAGTGTCCACTACCCAGCCTGTTCTCTGATTGGTTCATCTCTCCTGTGTGTCCAGTGTCCACTACCCAGCCTATTCTCTGATTGGTTCATCTCTCCTGTGTGTCCAGTGTCCACTACCCAGCCTGTTCTCTGATTGGTTCATCTCTCCTGTGTGTCCAGTGTCCACTACCCAGCCTGTTCTCTGATTGGTTCATCTCTCCTGTGTGTTCAGTGTCCACTACCCAGCCTGTTCTCTGATTGGTTCATCTCTCCTGTGTGTTCAGTGTCCACTACCCAGCCTGTTCTCTGATTGGTTCATCTCTCCTGTGTGTCCACTACCCAGCTTGTTCTTTGATTGGTTCATCTCTCCTGTGTGTCCAGTGTCCACTACCCAGCCTGTTCTCTGATTGGTTCATCTCTCCTGTGTGTCCAGTGTCCACTACCCAGCCTGTTCTCTGATTGGTTCATCTCTCCTGTGTGTCCAGTGTCCACTACCCAGCCTGTTCTCTGATTGGTTCATCTCTCCTGTGTGTCCAGTGTCCACTACCCAGCCTGTTCTCTGATTGGTTCATCTCTCCTGTGTGTCCAGTGTCCACTACCCAGCCTGTTCTCTGTTTGGTTCATCTCTCCTGTGTGTCCAGTGTCCACTACCCAGCCTGTTCTCTGATTGGTTCATCTCTCCTGTGTGTTCAGTGTCCACTACCCAGCCTGTTCTCTGATTGGTTCATCTCTCCTGTGTGTCCAGTGTCCACTACCCAGCTTATTCTCTGATTGGTTCATCTCTCCTGTGTGTCCAGTGTCCACTACCCAGCTTATTCTCTGATTGGTTCATCTCTCCTGTGTGTCCAGTGTCCACTACCCACCCTGTTCTCTGATTGGTTCATCTCTCCTGTGTGTCCAGTGTCCACTACCCAGCCTGTTCTCTGATTGGTTCATCTCTCCTGTGTGTCCAGTGTCCACTACCCAGCCTATTCTCTGATTGGTTCATCTCTCCTGTGTGTCCAGTGTCCACTACCCAGCCTGTTCTCTGATTGGTTCATCTCTCCTGTGTGTCCAGTGTCCACTACCCAGCCTGTTCTCTGATTGGTTCATCTCTCCTGTGTGTTCAGTGTCCACTACCCAGCCTGTTCTCTGATTGGTTCATCTCTCCTGTGTGTTCAGTGTCCACTACCCGGCCTATTCTCTGATTGGTTCATCTCTCCTGTGTGTCCAGTGTCCACTACCCAGCCCGTTCTCTGATTGGTTCATCTCTCCTGTGTGTTCAGTGTCCACTACCCGGCCTATTCTCTGAACGTGGCCTCCATGTACCTGAAACTGGGCCGTCTCTACCTGGGACTGGAGAGGAAGACCCAGGGAGTCAAGGCATTAAAGAAGGTAACGCCCTGTCATTCACCAGCGCATTCAGGAAGTACACACACACACACACACACACACACACACACACACACACACACACACATTGATCAATTGAATCGGGTGTGTTACTGCAGAGATGGAATACCCAGGGTTTGCATTGCTGTAGCTCTCTGGCATAGTCAGATATCCCTGATCTAGGGTTCCCACTAGATGTCCAAGCTGAAAACTAAAAATTGGCTAAATCGTACAAATTTATGAAAAACTAAAAAATATTTTCCATAGTGTGGGTAAGGTTAGGTTTAAAATCTTTTTTTTAATTTTTTTATATAATTTTTAGAAATAGGCAGGGTTTATGTCTTTGTATTTTGGTCAGATAGTGACGACCAACAAACGTTGATAGGTAACGTGTCACTTCCTGATTTCCTGTCCAGGCGATCGCCATCATGGAAGTGGCTCATGGGAAGGATCACCACTACGTAACAGAGGTCAAACAAGAGGTGGTGGAGCTGAAGTAAGGAGGAGGTGAAGAAGAAGGAGTGAGGAGGAGGAGGAGGAGAAGGAGAGGAGGAGAAGAAGTAGAAGAAGGAGTGAGGAGGAGGAGGAGGAGTGAGGAGGAGGAGGAGAAGGAGGAGAGGAGGAGGAGGAGGAGGAGTGAGGAGGAGAAGGAGTGAGGAGAAGAAGAAGAAGGAGTAAGGAGGAGTGAGGAGGGCGAGAGCAATAGTTATTCTCCAAACCCTGGGTCAAAAAAAAAAAATCTACTAAACTTAACAGCTGCACGGCATGCATCCTATACCTCTCTTTTTATGTGTTTCTCTCTCCGTCTCCGTCTCTGGTGATGTCAAATCAGTTTTTTTGTGTGTCATACAGGCAGGCCGTTAACCAGTCAGTGAAAGAGACAATGTGACCTCAGTATTTCTGTTCATCGTTTGTCTTAGACAGTACGTGATGAAGGTGTTTTTATGTACTGGGTAGCAGTATTGCTGTAAATGACAGTTGCCGTTTTTAGTTTTGTTATTGGCCTGGACTAGCCTCGTATCTGCCTAAAACTGTTATGAAAAGAGAACTCATGAATTTACAAATTATGTTTTGTATTAACCGATGACGTGTTTCTCTCCTCTCATACAAGGTAGCAAAGTGAGAGAACGATACCAAAAAAATAAATCATAATTGTTAAGAGTATGTCCGAACTTAAATCATTTGCGTTTGTCTTACAACACAGTCCGTGTTGAACAATTTTTGTCCTTTTGCCTGTTTTATAAAATCAGAAGTGTTGCATGTCTTCTCTCACTCATATACTGTCTTTGTACCGACCTGTAGGGAAGCAGGGTTGTAGTCTTTGTACCGACCTGTAGGGAAGCAGGGTTGTAGTCTTTGTACCGACCTGTAGGGAAGCAGGGTTGTAGTCTTTACCGACCTGTAGGGAAGCAGGGTTGTAGTCTTTATCGACCTGAAGGGAAACAGGGTTGTAGTCTTTGTACCGACCTGTAGGGAAGCAGGGTTGTAGTCTTTGTACCGACCTGTAGGGAAGCAGGGTTGTAGTCTTTACCGACCTGAAGGGAAGCAGGGTTGTAGTCTTTGTACCGACCTGTAGGGAAGCAGGGTTGTAGTCTTTACCGACCTGTAGGGAAGCAGGGTTGTAGTCTTTACCGACCTGTAGGGAAGCAGGGTTGTAGTCTTTGTACCGACCTGTAGGGAAGCAGGGTTGTAGTCTTTACCGACCTGTAGGGAAGCAGGGTTGTAGTCTTTACCGACCTGAAGGGAAGCAGGGTTGTAGTCTTTACCGACCTGAAGGGAAGCAGGGTTGTAGTCTTTACCGACCTGAAGGGAAGCAGGGTTGTAGTCTTTACCGACCTGTAGGGAAGCAGGGTTGTAGTCTTTACCGACCTGTAGGGAAGCAGGGTTGTAGTCTTTACCGACCTGAAGGGAAGCAGGGTTGTAGTCTTTACCGACCTGAAGGAAAGCAGGGTTGTAGTCTTTACCGACCTGTAGGGAAGCAGGGTTGTAGTCTTTACCGACCTGAAGGGAAGCAGGGTTGTAGTCTTTACCGACCTGTAGGGAAGCAGGGTTGTAGTCTTTACCGACCTGTAGGGAAGCAGGGTTGTAGTCTTTACCGACCTGTAGGGAAGCAGGGTTGTAGTCTTTACCGACCTGTAGGGAAGCAGGGTTGTAGTCTTTACCGACCTGTAGGGAAGCAGGGTTGTAGTCTTTACCGACCTGTAGGGAAGCAGGGTTGTAGTCTTTACCGACCTGTAGGGAAGCAGGGTTGTAGTCTTTACCGACCTGTAGGGAAGCAGGGTTGTAGTCTTTACCGACCTGTAGGGAAGCAGGGTTGTAGTCTTTACCGACCTGTAGGGAAGCAGGGTTGTAGTCTTTACCGACCTGTAGGGAAGCAGGGTTGTAGTCTTTACCGACCTGTAGGGAAGCAGGGTTGTAGTCTTTACCGTCCTGAAAGGAAGCAGGGTTGTAGTCTTTACTGACCTGAAAGGAAGCAGGGTTGTAGTCTTTACCGACCTGTAGGGAAGCAGGGTTGTAGTCTTTGTACCGACCTGTAGGGAAGCAGGGTTGTAGTCTTTACCGACCTGTAGGGAAGCAGGGTTGTAGTCTTTACCGACCTGTAGGGAAGCAGGGTTGTAGTCTTTACCGACCTGTAGGGAAGCAGGGTTGTAGTCTTTACCGACCTGTAGGGAAGCAGGGTTGTAGTCTTTACCGACCTGTAGGGAAGCAGGGTTGTAGTCTTTACCGACCTGTAGGGAAGCAGGGTTGTAGTCTTTACCGACCTGTAGGGAAGCAGGGTTGTAGTCTTTACCGACCTGTAGGGAAGCAGGGTTGTAGTCTTTACCGACCTGTAGGGAAGCAGGGTTGTAGTCTTTACCGACCTGTAGGGAAGCAGGGTTGTAGTCTTTACCGACCTGTAGGGAAGCAGGGTTGTAGTCTTTACCGACCTGTAGGGAAGCAGGGTTGTAGTCTTTACCGACCTGAAAGGAAGCAGGGTTGTAGTCTTTACTGACCTGAAAGGAAGCAGGGTTGTAGTCTTTACCGACCTGTAGGGAAGCAGGGTTGTAGTCTTTGTACCGACCTGTAGGGAAGCAGGGTTGTAGTCTTTACCGACCTGTAGGGAAGCAGGGTTGTAGTCTTTGTACTGACCTGAAGGGAAGCAGGGTTGTAGTCTTTACCGACCTGTAGGGAAGCAGGGTTGGCCTCAATTCCGTTTCAATTCCGAAAGTAAATCAAATTCCAAATGTTTGTCATTGGCAAGAATTGAAATTTCAACGTACTTCCTGATTTGACTGGAGTTGATATGGAATTTGCCCCCAACCCTGAAGGGAAGTCATTTTCCACATCGTTGATTCAATGTCATCACATAGATTTAGTTGTTGTTGAAACAACGTTGATTAACCCGTTGTTTGCCTAGTAAGATGACTGTAAACCCTCAATCTTAACCTTTTAGGGGAATGAAAACATACCTGGCCCTGGATCACAATCTCTGTCCCGAGGACCCCAACGGGGTCCACCTTTTGGTCGTTGCCCTAGCATTACAGACTATTTCAAATAATCAACACATTATCAAGCTTTGCTTATTTGAATCAGCTGTGTGTAGTGCTCTGTAGCTCAGTTGGTAGAGCGTGACGCTTGTAAACGCCAGGGTAGTGGGTTCGATTCCCGGGACCACTCATACGTAAAATGTATGCACGCGCGGGATAAAAGCGTCCGCTGAAATGGTATATATTAGTGCCAGGACCAAAAACACGTTGAGATCCCCAGAACTGAGTTCAGACGACGGCTGGTATAGAGACTACTGTACCTTACTTCCTGTCCTGTGGTCGGTTTGAGTGTGTTGGACATCAGACCCAAATAAAATGGAAAACGGAGAGTATTGTTGTGTTCTTTTATTTATCCACTTGGATGTATGGTCTAGAAACTTTGTCCCTTTGAAAATAAACTCATTTTATTCAGTTTTGATCTGTTATGAATGTTATAACGATCCTCAGATGAACCAAAAGAAGGAGGAAGCCAGGTACTTTCTGGGGGAAATGGAAGCAGAAATGGTACACCTCACACACTGGTCCGAGTTCCTACCCGACTAGATGTATCAACCAATGGTTTCCTGCCACATCGTCGACTGTGCAGTCAGGCATCGGATGGCTATATCATGATGTGGTTAGCAAATACAGTACCAGTCAAAAGTTTGGACACACCTACACATTCAAGGGTTTTTCTTATATTTACTATTTTCTACGCTGTAGAATAATAGTGAAGACATCAAAACTATGAAATAACACATATGGAATCATGTAGTAACCAAAAAAGTGTTAAACAAATCAACATATATTTTAGATTCTTCAAAGTAACCACCCTTTGCCTTGATGACAGCTTTGCACACTCTTGGCATTTTGAGCAAAATGATTAATCATATCACTTTTAGTAAATTAAATTTAAAGGTTTGATGACCTCATATTTGAGCATGTATGGCCTCATTCAGAAAATCCTCATATATCAAAAATGTCTCATTGGTGTTACTACTACTACTAATGGTGGGACAATTATCATGTTAAAAAACTAGAGTTCAATTGCGCAGACAGTTTGGTGATTTGAGGAGATATTTTGGATACAGGAAGTCTCTGGTTGTCCTCCACTTCAAGCCTGGATCTGTACTTGGTTTTTAACACAGCCAAAACATTTAGAAGCCAAAGCTCACACAGGATGATTCGAATGGCAGGAGAACTTTCAACCAGAACTCGTTGTCTTTGCAACCGACGTTCACAGATCTAGCTGCTCCTGGATTTCCACGGGGAGATGAGAGATGATGTCCACCAGAAAGGGGTGAGTGATCGGAATCTTGGGAGCTGTTCTCTGGGAAGTATTTTTTCCCAGACTGGACTTCAAGGTTGTCAAGTAATCACTCAATATCGCCAATGGCGTCGTTCACTAGCGAGATGTATTCCATAGCTCTACCTTTTGTTTCTTGAGAGTGGCTATCTTTCGGGATCATTTAAAAAACCCTTCTGACAATTGCAGAGACAGATTCAGGGAGTTCAGCTTTTCAAAGATATCTGATATCATCTCTTCTTCCATTATCCGAGTGGCAAGTGCTTCCCGGTGGATTATATAGTGGTTCCACTGCACATTACGAGTCATTATTTTTGCTTTTAATCCTCCCTGCGCCCCCAGTAATAGCGGGGGCTCCATCTGTGTAGATAACACCGCAGGCATCCCACTTCAAATCATTCTCAAGGAAAAAAATCATTCAGGATAAAAAAAAAAAAACTCATACCCAGTTGCCCTCCCTTTTTGATTGATTTACAGAACAAAACATTTTCCTGATTTAGCATTGTGCGTGTACCTCACAAAAGCAAACAAAAATTAGGCCTCCTTCACCACATCCGTTGCCTCATCCAAATGTATGGCAAACTCGGCCTCCCTTAATCGGGACATCGGCTGCTCGTGTACATCTTTGGACGTATCTGACACTGCGCTGTCTCCTATACACTGTCCTAACTATGTCAATGGCAGCCTGCAGGACAAGCTATTCCCCAATAGAGTACGGCTTGGAGGTGAGATGGGACACTTGTTGGTATACAGGCCACATTCCATATCACGCCTGACAATCCATCCCCTGTTATTTGTAGTCCACAAAGTATCTTGTTTTGCCAACCAGATGCCCCATGCTTGGTTTCCCAAATGCCGCTGTAATTTCGTTGGCTACATTCTCTCATTGACCAGAGTCACTGAGCATATGAGACAGTGAGGCCTCTGCTCCCCACCACTTACTTCGACGGAGTTAAATCCGTATTCAAGGAAAACATCAAGGTATTTTATTTTCCCTCCTATGTTGAAAAGTTTATTGTACCACTGGCGTTTCTTGTGTCGCTGCTGAATTTTCCTTTGGAATGAGAAATCG
This sequence comes from Salvelinus alpinus, assembly GCF_045679555.1. NCBI lineage: Eukaryota > Metazoa > Chordata > Actinopteri > Salmoniformes > Salmonidae > Salvelinus > Salvelinus alpinus. Next base: position 3,697,834 of record NC_092119.1, read on the forward strand.
GTACATTTTTTGCCTTTCTCTGTTTTTGCAAGTTAGTTTACATTAGCCTCACAGTAGTCCCCCTCAGCATTAGCCCACCTAACCTACACATAAAAACCCCTGACAAAAACATTTATTTTTTAAATTTATTTTTCTAATTATCTTTCTCAAAAAGTTGATAGTCCCATACAATAACCTGTATTTGTATTTTAGATAAAACATTTTTTTTTTTTTTTATCAGTGTGGCAACCCCACTGCATCCTGTTTGCAACAAGGCACTAAAGTAAAACTGCAAAAAAATGTGACAAAGAAATGCACTTTTTGTCCTGACTACAAAGCGTTATGTTTGGGGCAAATCCAACACATCACTGAGTACCAGCATGGTGGTGGCTGCATCATGTTATGGGTATGCTTGTCATTGGCAAGGAATAGGGAGTTTTAGGATAAAAAGAAACAGAATACAGCTAAGGATAGGCAAAATCCTAGCGGAAAACTTGGTTCAGTCTGCTTTCCAACAGACACTGGGAGACAAATTCACCTTTCTGAAACACAAGACCAAATATACACTGGAGTTGCTTACCAAGAGGCTACGACTGAGGACAGGAACAAGTACAGGAAGTCCTGCTACGACCTCCGCGGAGTCATCAAACTAGCAAAAGGACAATATAGGAATAAGGTGGAATCATATTACATAGGCTGTGATGCTCGCCCATGTGTCAGGGGCTACAGTCTCTATTACGGGTTACAAAGGAAGACCCAGCCGTGATCCGCCAAACGATGCCTCTCTACCAGACAAAAGGCAATGTATTTGATGCTTCGACAATAACAGTGCCGTGAGTGCCCCCACCGACCCAGAGGACTGGGTGATCCCGCTCTCCGAGGCCCGGCGCGAGGTTAAGGTGTTTAATCAGGTTAACGAGGAGCTAGAAGGTATTCCAGGGAGCGTTCTCAGAGTATGCGCAGTTCAACTGGCAAGGCCTATTCAGGGTTATTTTCAACCTTTCCTTGTCCCAGTCTGTAACACGCTCATGTCTTATAACCACCACCATTCATGTTCCCAACAACTCTGAAGGCTTCAATGCCACAATGACGACCACCCTGTAGCAGTCACATCTGTAATCAGGAAGTGCTTTGAGAGGCTGGTTATGGCACACATCAACTTCCATCATCCCAGACACCGTAGACCAGGGGTCTCCAGCCCTGTTCCTGGAGAGCTACAATCCTGTACGTTTTCCCTCCAACCCCAGTTGTAACTAACCGGATTCAACTTATTAACCAGCTAATTATTAGAATCGGGGGGGAACTAGATCAGGGTTGGACTGAAAACCTACAGGATGGTAGCGCTCCAGGAACAGGGTTGGAGTGAAAATCTACAGGATGGTAGCTCTCCAGGAACAGGGTTGGACTGAAAACCTACAGGATGGTAGCGCTCCAGGAACAGGGTTGGAGTGAAAATCTACAGGATGGTAGCTCTCCAGGAACAGGGTTGGACTGAAAACCCACAGGACGGTAGCTCTCCAGGAACAGGGTTGGACTGAAAACCTACAGGATGGTAGCTCTCCAGGAACAGGGTTGGACTGAAAACCTACAGGATGGTAGCTCTCCAGGAACAGGGTTGGACTGAAAACCTACAGGATGGTAGCTCTCCACTCCAATTTGCATACCGCCCCCAACAGATGCATAGACGACGCAATCTCAATTGCCCTCACCTAGATAAGAGGAATATGAGTGGTGTAAAGTACTTAAGTAAAAATACTTTAAAGTACTACTTAATTCGTTTTCTGGGGTGTCTGTACTTTACTATTTATATTTTTGTCAACTTTTACTTCACTACATTCCTAAAGAAAATAATGTACTTTTCACTCCATTACATTTTCCCCGACACCCAAAAGTACTCGTTACATTTTGGCAGGAAAATGGTCAGATTCACACCCTTATCAAGAGAACATCCCTGGTCATCCCTACAGCCTCTGTTCCGGGTGGACTCACTTAAACACACATGCTTCGTTTGTAAATTATGTCTAAGTGTTGGAGTGTGACCCTGGCTATCCGTCAATAAATAAGAAACTAGGAAATTGTGTCGTCTGGTTTTCTTTAATATATAAGGATTTTTTAAATGTTTTATTTTACTTTTAATACTTAAGTATATTTCAAACCAAATACTTTTAGACATTTACTCAAGTAGTATTTTACTGGGTGACTCACTTTTACTTGAGTAACTGTCTATTAAGAAACAGTACCAGTCAAAAGTTTGGACACACCTACTCATTCAAGAGTTTTTCTTTATTTTTACTATTTTTGTACATTGTAGAATAATAGTGAAGACATCAAAACTATGAAGTAACACATGAACTCATGTAGTAACCAAAAAAGTGTTAACCAAATCAAAATATTCTCTCAACCAGCTTCATGAGGTAGTCACCTGGAATGCATTTCAATTAACAGGTGTGCCTTCTTAAAAGTTAATTTGTGGAATTTCTTAACCTTCTGAATGTGTTTGAGCCAATCAGTTGTGTTGTGACAAGGTAGGGGGGTATACAGAAGAGCCCTATTTGGTAAAGAACAAGTCCACATTATGGCAAGAACAGCTCAAATAGGCAACGGGAAATGACAGTCCATCTTGTACAGTACATTACTGATCACGTGTATAGTACTGTACATGTGACCAGTAAGGTACTGTACATGTGACCAGTAAGGTACTGTACATGTGACCAGTAAGGTACTGTACATGTGATCAGGAATGTACTGTACATGTGACCAGTAAGGTACTGTACATGTGACCAGTAAGGTACTGTACATGTGATCAGTAATGTACATGTGATCAGTAATGTACATGTGATCAGTAATGTACATGTGATCAGTACTGTACATGTGACCAGTAAGGTACTGTACATGTGACCAGTAAGGTACTGTACATGTGACCAGTAAGGTACTGTACATGTGACCAGTAAGGTACTGTACATGTGACCAGTAATGTACATGTGATCAGTAATGTACATGTGATCAGTACTGTACATGTGACCAGTAATGTACTGTACATGTGACCAGTAAGGTACTGTACATGTGACCAGTAAGGTACTGTACATGTGACCAGTAAGGTACTGTACATGTGATCAGTAATGTACATGTGATCAGTAATGTACATGTGATCAGTACTGTACATGTGACCAGTAATGTACTGTACATGTGATCAGTAATGTACATGTGACCAGTAAGGTACTGTACATGTGATCAGTAATGTACATGTGATCAGTACTGTACATGTGACCAGTAATGTACTGTACATGTGATCAGTAATGTACATGTGATCAGTAATGTACTGTACGTGTGATCAGGAATAGGCGTACATAATGTATACTGTACTGTACATGTGATCATTAAAAGGCATACATAATGTATACTGTACTGTACATGATGTATAACAGGAGATATATTTGAATCATACTAGATTCATTCTGTAGCGTTGTGTTATTCCTCAGATACTGTTTGCATGCCCATATAGCTCTGGTCAAATGTAGTGCACTATATAGGGAATAGGGTGCCATTTGGGACACTTTTAGTCTTGGTGGAGGTGGTATGTCCCACTGTTCATTAGTCTTGGAGGTAGTATGTCCCACTGTTCATTAGTCTTGGAGGTAGTATGTCCCACTGTTCATTAGTCTTGATGGAGGTGGTATGTCCCACTGTTCATTAGTCTTGATGGAGGTAGTATGTCCCACTGTTCATTAGTCTTGATGGAGGTAGTATGTCCCACTGTTCATTAGTCTTGATGGAGGTAGTATGTCCCACTGTTCATTAGTCTTGATGGAGGTGGTATGTCCCACTGTTCATTAGTCTTGATGGAGGTAGTATGTCCCACTGTTCATTAGTCTTGATGGAGGTAGTATGTCCCACTGTTCATTAGTCTTGATGGAGGTAGTATGTCCCACTGTTCATTAGTCTTGATGGAGGTAGTATGTCCCACTGTTCATTAGTCTTGGAGGTAGTATGTCCCACTGTTCATTAGTCTTGATGGAGGTAGTATGTCCCACTGTTCATTAGTCTTGATGGAGGTAGTATGTCCCACTGTTCATTAGTCTTGATGGAGGTAGTATGTCCCACTGTTCATTAGTCTTGATGGAGGTAGTATGTCCCACTGTTCATTAGTCTTGGAGGTAGTATGTCCCACTGTTCATTAGTCTTGATGGAGGTAGTATGTCCCACTGTTCATTAGTCTTGATGGAGGTAGTATGTCCCACTGTTCATTAGTCTTGATGGAGGTAGTATGTCCCACTGTTCATTAGTCTTGATGGAGGTAGTATGTCCCACTGTTCATTAGTCTTGGAGGTAGTATGTCCCACTGTTCATTAGTCTTGGAGGTAGTATGTCCCACTGTTCATTAGTCTTGATGGAGGTAGTATGTCCCACTGTTCATTAGTCTTGATGGAGGTAGTATGTCCCACTGTTCATTAGTCTTGATGGAGGTGGTATGTCCCACTGTTCATTAGTCTTGATGGAGGTAGTATGTCCCACTGTTCATTAGTCTTGATGGAGGTAGTATGTCCCACTGTTCATTAGTCTTGATGGAGGTAGTATGTCCCACTGTTCATTAGTCTTGGAGGTAGTATGTCCCACTGTTCATTAGTCTTGGAGGTAGTATGTCCCACTGTTCATTAGTCTTGATGGAGGTAGTATGTCCCACTGTTCATTAGTCTTGATGGAGGTAGTATGTCCCACTGTTCATTAGTCTTGATGGAGGTGGTATGTCCCACTGTTCATTAGTCTTGATGGAGGTAGTATGTCCCACTGTTCATTAGTCTTGATGGAGGTAGTATGTCCCACTGTTCATTAGTCTTGATGGAGGTAGTATGTCCCACTGTTCATTAGTCTTGGAGGTAGTATGTCCCACTGTTCATTAGTCTTGGAGGTAGTATGTCCCACTGTTCATTAGTCTTGATGGAGGTAGTATGTCCCACTGTTCATTAATCTTGGAGGTAGTATGTCCCACTGTTCATTAGTCTTGATGGAGGTAGTATGTCCCACTGTTCATTAGTCTTGGAGGTAGTATGTCCCACTGTTCATTAGTCTTGGAGGTAGTATGTCCCACTGTTCATTAGTCTTGATGGAGGTAGTATGTCCCACTGTTCATTAGTCTTGATGGAGGTAGTATGTCCCACTGTTCATTAGTCTTCATGGAGGTAGTATGTCCCACTGTTCATTAGTCTTGATGGAGGTAGTATGTCCCACTGTTCATTAGTCTTCATGGAGGTAGTATGTCCCACTGTTCATTAGTCTTGGAGGTAGTATGTCCCACTGTTCATTAGTCTTGATGGAGGTAGTATGTCCCACTGTTCATTAGTCTTGGAGGTAGTATGTCCCACTGTTCATTAGTCTTGATGGAGGTAGTATGTCCCACTGTTCATTAGTCTTGATGGAGGTAGTATGTCCCACTGTTCATTAGTCTTGGAGGTAGTATGTCCCACTGTTCATTAGTCTTGATTGAGGTAGTATGTCCCACTGTTCGTTAGTCTTGATGGAGGTAGTATGTCCCACTGTTCATTAGCCTTGATGGAGGTAGTATGTCCCACTGTTCATTAGTCTTGATGGAGGTAGTATGTCCCACTGTTCATTAGTCTTCATGGAGGTGGTATGTCCCACTGTTCATTAGTCTTGGAGGTAGTATGTCCCACTGTTCATTAGTCTTGATGGAGGTAGTATGTCCCACTGTTCATTAGTCTTGGAGGTAGTATGTCCCACTGTTCGTTAGTCTTGATGGAGGTAGTATGTCCCACTGTTCATTAGTCTTGATGGAGGTAGTATGTCCCACTGTTCATTAGTCTTGATGGAGGTAGTATGTCCCACTGTTCATTAGTCTTGATGGAGGTAGTATGTCCCACTGTTCATTAGTCTTGATGGAGGTAGTATGTCCCACTGTTCATTAGTCTTGATGGAGGTAGTATGTCCCACTGTTCATTAGTCTTGATGGAGGTAGTATGTCCCACTGTTCGTTAGTCTTGATGGAGGTAGTATGTCCCACTGTTCATTAGTCTTGATGGAGGTAGTATGTCCCACTGTTCATTAGTATTGGGGCTCCCAATCACGGCCGGATGTGATACAGCCTGGATTTCGAACCAGGGACTGTAGTGATGCCTGTAGCACAGAGATGCAGTGCCTTAGACTCGGGAACCCACATGGTGCGTGTGATGGCGGTTGAGGCTGGGGAGGGGGGCTGAGGTTTGGGGGGGCTGAGGTGTGGGGGGGCTGAGGTGTGGGGGGGCTGAGGTGTGGGGGGGCTGAGGTGTGGGGGGGCTGAGGTTTGGGGCTAATGCCGTGTTCGCGTCAGAAACTCAGAACCTCGGAGTTAAAATGAGCGTAAGTTATTAGCGTAGAGCCTCCTATTGGTTGATTCTGAGACTTTTTTTCAGGTGGGAAACTTGGGACCATCTTTCTACAGCCAGTTAGCAAGTCGGGAAATTTCAGCTTCCTCGTTCCGACACGAAACTGGGTCTGGTGAATGGGTTGGAGGCCGGGGATTAGATCCCTGCACGGGTATGAATTTTAAGCCCGAACCTTAGCCAGGCCGTGACGTTCATGCCTTACCTTACACAGGCCGTGTCGTTCAGGCCCTACCTTACCCAGGCCGTGACGTTCAGGCCCTACCTTACCCAGGCCGTGACGTTCAGGCCCTACCTTACCCAGGCCGTGACGTTCAGGCCCTACCTTACCCAGGCCGTGACGTTCAGGCCCTACCGTACCCAGGCCGTGACGTTCAGGCCCTACCGTACCCAGGCCGTGACGTTCAGGCCCTACCTTACCCAGGCCGTGACGTTCAGGCCCTACCTTACACAGGCCGTGACGTTCAGGCCCTACCTTACACAGGCCGTGACGTTCAGGCCCTACCTTACCCAGGCTGTGACGTTCAGGCCCTACCTTACCCAGGCCGTGACGTTCAGGCCCTACCTTACCCAGGCCGTGACGTTCAGGCCCTACCTTACCCAGGCCGTGACGTTCAGGCCCTACCGTACCCAGGCCGTGACGTTCAGGCCCTACCTTACCCAGGCCGTGACGTTCAGGCCCTACCTTACCCAGGCCGTGACGTTCAGGCCCTACCTTACCCAGGCCGTGACGTTCAGGCCCTACCTTACCCAGGCCGTGACGTTCAGGCCCTACCTTACCCAGGCCGTGACGTTCAGGCCCTACCGTACCCAGGCCGTGACGTTCAGGCCCTACCGTACCCAGGCCGTGACGTTCAGGCCCTACCTTACCCAGGCCGTGACGTTCAGGCCCTACCTTACACAGGCCGTGACGTTCAGGCCCTACCGTACACAGGCCGTGTCGTTCAGGCCCTACCTTACCCAGGCCGTGACGTTCATGCCTTACCTTACACAGGCCGTGTCGTTCAGGCCCTACCTTACCCAGGCCGTGACGTTCAGGCCCTACCTTACACAGGCCGTGTCGTTCAGGCCCTACCTTACCCAGGCCGTGACGTTCATGCCTTACCTTACACAGGCCGTGTCGTTCAGGCCCTACCTTACCCAGGCCGTGACGTTCAGGCCCTACCTTACCCAGGCCGTGACGTTCAGGCCCTACCTTACCCAGGCCCGATTTGCTTCTGCCAAATTTAAGGCTTGGCCATATTATGATCTTAGTCAGATATGACTGTACTGTGCAGCAGAGCACTGGCAAACGGCTCAGCTTCCAAATGTCAGTGATACCAAAGCCCTGCCCTAGTTATTGATGAAAAAGCAGACGCCACCCGGCCCTAAACCACGTGTATAATGTTGGGGTCGTCAGGCTCGGAACCTAGTGCAGGCTGGAACTTAGTAGAGGCTGGATCTTAGTAGAGGCTGGATCTTAGTAGAGGCTGGATCTTAGTAGAGGCTGGATCTTAGTAGAGGCTGGATCTTAGTAGAGGCTGGATCTTAGTAGAGGCTGGATCTTAGTAGAGGCTGGATCTTAGTAGAGGCTGGAACTTAGTAGAGGCTGGAACTTAGTAGAGGCTGGAACTTAGTAGAGGCTGGAACTTAGTAGAGGCTGGAACTTAGTAGAGGCTGGAACTTAGTAGAGGCTGGAACTTAGTAGAGGCTGGAACTTAGTAGAGGCTGGAACTTAGTAGAGGCTGGAACTTAGTAGAGGCTGGAACTTAGTAGAGGCTGGAACTTAGTAGAGGCTGGAACTTAGTAGAGGCTGGAACTTAGTAGAGGCTGGAACTTAGTAGAGGCTGGAACTTAGTAGAGGCTGGAACTTAGTAGAGGCTGGAACTTAGTAGAGGCTGGAACTTAGTAGAGGCTGGAACTTAGTAGAGGCTGGAACTTAGTAGAGGCTGGAACTTAGTAGAGGCTGGAACTTAGTAGAGGCTGGAACTTAGTAGAGGCTGGAACTTAGTAGAGGCTGGAACTTAGTAGAGGCTGGAACTTAGTAGAGGCTGGAACTTAGTAGAGGCTGGAACTTAGTAGAGGCTGGAACTTAGTAGAGGCTGGAACTTAGTAGAGGCTGGAACTTAGTAGAGGCTGGAACTTAGTAGAGGCTGGAACTTAGTAGAGGCTGGAACTTAGTAGAGGCTGGAACTTAGTAGAGGCTGGAACTTAGTAGAGGCTGGAACTTTTGTAGAGGCTGGAAAATTAGTAGAGCCTGGGTCTGGAACTTAGTAGAGAACTTAGCGGCTGAGATTGTTCCTGCTCGCTACTTGCAAAAAAATATAGACTGTTTTTTTTATTGCTCTCTGGAATCTGTCCTCGTTTAACATTTGAATCCCATTACTGATGTTCTGTACAGGATGCAAGATGAGTTACTGTTTTAATGACCTGATTGACAGGGAATTACACCCCCATGTTCTGTGTCCGACGCTGTAAATCTACCCCTACACACGCATACACAAACGCGCACACGCACACGCACACGTGGCTCTGATCTGAGGAGACGGGAGTAAAAAGCTTGGTGTTTGGTGTTGTCTTCAGCCTGCTGAGGTGATAAAGTGTCAAGTGTATTGAAGCCTCTGGCTGTCCATTGATTAAAAGGCCCCGATCCCCTCCCACCAATCAACAGTCTCTAGGTACTCATCGTTCTTCTAGTCATTCTCTTTCTATGGAATTATCCCTCTGTCAGCCACCTAGGAGAGAATGGGGGAGAGTGAGGATGTGGGGGGGAGTGAGGATGTGGGGGGGAGTGAGGATGTGGGGGGGAGTGAGGATGTGGGGGGAGAGTGAGGATGTGGGGGAGAGTGAGGATGTGGGGGAGAGTGAGGATGTGGGGGGGAGTGAGGATGTGGGGGGGAGTGAGGATGTGGGGGGGAGTGAGGATGTGGGGGGAGAGTGAGGATGTGGGGGGAGAGTGAGGATGTGGGGGGGAGTGAGGATGTGGGGGGGAGTGAGGATGTGGGGGGGAGTGAGGATGTGGGGGAGAGTGAGGATGTGGGGGGGAGTGAGGATGTGGGGGGAGAGTGAGGATGTGGGGGAGAGTGAGGATGTGGGGGGGAGTGAGGATGTGGGGGGGAGTGAGGATGTGGGGGGAGTGAGGATGTGGGGGGGAGAGTGAGGATGTGGGGGGAGAGTGAGGATGTGGGGGGGAGTGAGGATGTGGGGGGGAGTGAGGATGTGGGGGGGAGTGAGGATGTGGGGGGGAGTGAGGATGTGGGGGGGAGTGAGGATGTGGGGGGAGAGTGAGGATGTGGGGGAGAGTGAGGATGTGGGGGAGAGTGAGGATGTGGGGGGGAGTGAGGATGTGGGGGGGAGTGAGGATGTGGGGGGGAGTGAGGATGTGGGGGGAGTGAGGATGTGGGGGGGAGTGAGGATGTGGGGGGAGTGAGGATGTGGGGGGAGTGAGGATGTGGGGGGGAGTGAGGATGTGGGGGGAGAGTGAGGATGTGGGGGGAGAGTGAGGATGTGGGGGGGAGTGAGGATGTGGGGGGGAGTGAGGATGTGGGGGGAGAGTGAGGATGTGGGGGAGAGTGAGGATGTGGGGGGGAGTGAGGATGTGGGGGGGAGTGAGGATGTGGGGGGGAGTGAGGATGTGGGGGAGAGTGAGGATGTGGGGGGGAGTGAGGATGTGGGGGGGAGTGAGGATGTGGGGGGAGAGTGAGGATGTGGGGGAGAGTGAGGATGTGGGGGGGAGTGAGGATGTGGGGGGGAGTGAGGATGTGGGGGGGAGTGAGGATGTGGGGGGGAGAGTGAGGATGTGGGGGAGAGTGAGGATGTGGGGGGGAGTGAGGATGTGGGGGGGAGTGAGGATGTGGGGGGAGAGTGAGGATGTGGGGGAGAGTGAGGATGTGGGGGGGAGTGAGGATGTGGGGGGGAGTGAGGATGTGGGGGGAGAGTGAGGATGTGGGGGGGAGTGAGGATGTGGGGGGGAGTGAGGATGTGGGGGGGAGTGAGGATGTGGGGGAGAGTGAGGATGTGGGGGGGAGTGAGGATGTGGGGGGGAGTGAGGATGTGGGGGGAGAGTGAGGATGTGGGGGAGAGTGAGGATGTGGGGGAGAGTGAGGATGTGGGGGGGAGTGAGGATGTGGGGGGAGAGTGAGGATGTGGGGGGGAGTGAGGATGTGGGGGGGAGTGAGGATGTGGGGGGGAGTGAGGATGTGGGGGGGAGAGTGAGGATGTGGGGGAGAGTGAGGATGTGGGGGGGAGTGAGGATGTGGGGGGGAGTGAGGATGTGGGGGGAGAGTGAGGATGTGGGGGAGAGTGAGGATGTGGGGGGGAGTGAGGATGTGGGGGGGAGTGAGGATGTGGGGGGGAGTGAGGATGTGGGGGGAGAGTGAGGATGTGGGGGGGAGTGAGGATGTGGGGGGGAGTGAGGATGTGGGGGAGAGTGAGGATGTGGGGGGGAGTGAGGATGTGGGGGGGAGTGAGGATGTGGGGGGAGAGTGAGGATGTGGGGGGAGAGTGAGGATGTGGGGGAGAGTGAGGATGTGGGGGAGAGTGAGGATGTGGGGGGGAGTGAGGATGTGGGGGGAGAGTGAGGATGTGGGGGGGAGTGAGGATGTGGGGGGGAGTGAGGATGTGGGGGGGAGTGAGGATGTGGGGGGGAGTGAGGATGTGGGGGGAGAGTGAGGATGTGGGGGAGAGTGAGGATGTGGGGGAGAGTGAGGATGTGGGGGGAGTGAGGATGTGGGGGGGAGTGAGGATGTGGGGGAGAGTGAGGATGTGGGGGGGAGTGAGGATGTGGGGGGGAGTGAGGATGTGGGGGGGAGTGAGGATGTGGGGGGAGAGTGAGGATGTGGGGGGGAGTGAGGATGTGGGGGGGAGTGAGGATGTGGGGGGGAGTGAGGATGTGGGGGGGAGTGAGGATGTGGGGGGAGAGTGAGGATGTGGGGGAGAGTGAGGATGTGGGGGGAGTGAGGATGTGGGGGGGAGTGAGGATGTGGGGGGGAGTGAGGATGTGGGGGGGAGTGAGGATGTGGGGGGGAGTGAGGATGTGGGGGAGAGTGAGGATGTGGGGGGGAGTGAGGATGTGGGGGGGAGTGAGGATGTGGGGGGAGAGTGAGGATGTGGGGGGAGAGTGAGGATGTGGGGGGGAGTGAGGATGTGGGGGGAGAGTGAGGATGTGGGGGGGAGTGAGGATGTGGGGGGGAGTGAGGATGTGGGGGGGAGTGAGGATGTGGGGGGAGTGAGGATGTGGGGGGAGTGAGGATGTGGGGGGAGAGTGAGGATGTGGGGGGGAGTGAGGATGTGGGGGGGAGTGAGGATGTGGGGGGGAGTGAGGATGTGGGGGGAGAGTGAGGATGTGGGGGAGAGTGAGGATGTGGGGGAGAGTGAGGATGTGGGGGGGAGTGAGGATGTGGGGGGGAGTGAGGATGTGGGGGAGAGTGAGGATGTGGGGGGGAGTGAGGATGTGGGGGGGAGTGAGGATGTGGGGGGGAGTGAGGATGTGGGGGGGAGAGTGAGGATGTGGGGGAGAGTGAGGATGTGGGGGGGAGTGAGGATGTGGGGGGGAGTGAGGGATGTGGGGGGGAGTGAGGATGTGGGGGGGAGTGAGGATGTGGGGGGAGAGTGAGGATGTGGGGGAGAGTGAGGATGTGGGGGGGAGTGAGGATGTGGGGGGGAGTGAGGATGTGGGGGGAGAGTGAGGATGTGGGGGAGAGTGAGGATGTGGGGGAGAGTGAGGATGTGGGGGGGAGTGAGGATGTGGGGGGGAGTGAGGATGTGGGGGAGAGTGAGGATGTGGGGGGGAGTGAGGATGTGGGGGGGAGTGAGGATGTGGGGGGAGAGTGAGGATGTGGGGGGGAGTGAGGATGTGGGGGGGAGTGAGGATGTGGGGGGGAGTGAGGATGTGGGGGGAGTGAGGATGTGGGGGGAGTGAGGATGTGGGGGGGAGTGAGGATGTGGGGGGGAGTGAGGATGTGGGGGGAGAGTGAGGATGTGGGGGAGAGTGAGGATGTGGGGGGGAGTGAGGATGTGGGGGGGAGTGAGGATGTGGGGGGGAGTGAGGATGTGGGGGAGAGTGAGGATGTGGGGGGGAGTGAGGATGTGGGGGGGAGTGAGGATGTGGGGGGAGAGTGAGGATGTGGGGGGGAGTGAGGATGTGGGGGGAGAGTGAGGATGTGGGGGGGAGTGAGGATGTGGGGGGAGAGTGAGGATGTGGGGGAGAGTGAGGATGTGGGGGAGAGTGAGGATGTGGGGGGGAGTGAGGATGTGGGGGGGAGTGAGGATGTGGGGGAGAGTGAGGATGTGGGGGGAGAGTGAGGATGTGGGGGGGAGTGAGGATGTGGGGGGGAGTGAGGATGTGGGGGGGAGTGAGGATGTGGGGGGGAGTGAGGATGTGGGGGAGAGTGAGGATGTGGGGGGGAGTGAGGATGTGGGGGGGAGTGAGGATGTGGGGGGAGAGTGAGGATGTGGGGGAGAGTGAGGATGTGGGGGGGAGTGAGGATGTGGGGGGGAGTGAGGATGTGGGGGGAGAGTGAGGATGTGGGGGGAGAGTGAGGTTGTGGGGGGGAGTGAGGATGTGGGGGGGAGTGAGGATGTGGGGGGGAGTGAGGATGTGGGGGGGAGTGAGGATGTGGGGGGAGAGTGAGGATGTGGGGGGAGAGTGAGGATGTGGGGGGGAGTGAGGATGTGGGGGGGAGTGAGGATGTGGGGGGGAGTGAGGATGTGGGGGGGAGTGAGGATGTGGGGGAGAGTGAGGATGTGGGGGGGAGTGAGGATGTGGGGGGGAGTGAGGATGTGGGGGGAGAGTGAGGATGTGGGGGAGAGTGAGGATGTGGGGGAGAGTGAGGATGTGGGGGGGAGTGAGGATGTGGGGGGGAGTGAGGATGTGGGGGGAGAGTGAGGATGTGGGGGGAGAGTGAGGATGTGGGGGGGAGTGAGGATGTGGGGGGGAGTGAGGATGTGGGGGGGAGTGAGGATGTGGGGGGGGAGTGAGGATGTGGGGGGGGAGTGAGGATGTGGGGGGGAGTGAGGATGTGGGGGGGAGTGAGGATGTGGGGGAGAGTGAGGATGTGGGGGGAGAGTGAGGATGTGGGGGGGAGTGAGGATGTGGGGGGGAGTGAGGATGTGGGGGGGGAGTGAGGATGTGGGGGAGAGTGAGGATGTGGGGGGGAGTGAGGATGTGGGGGGGAGTGAGGATGTGGGGGAGAGTGAGGATGTGGGGGGGAGTGAGGATGTGGGGGGGAGTGAGGATGTGGGGGGGAGTGAGGATGTGGGGGGGGAGTGAGGATGTGGGGGGGGAGTGAGGACGGTGGGGGGGAGTGAGGAGGTGGGGGGGAGTGAGGACGGTGGGGGGGAGGGGGTGAGGATGTGGGGGGGAGTGTGGACGTGGGGGGGAGTGAGGATGGGGGGGGTGATGACGAGGGGGGGGGGATGGGGTAGAAGGAAGGGGAGCGAGGTAGGAATGATAGGGATGGGGAGGGAGGGGAGAGAGGAGGGAAAGGTGGGTGATTGTTTATTTATTTATTTTTTATTTAACCTTTATTTAACCAGGTAGACCAGTTGTTTCACCTGTATTTAACCAGGTAGACCAGTTGTTTCACCTGTATTTAACCAGGTAGACCAGTTGAGAACATGTTCTCATTTACAACCGTGACCTGGCCAAGATAAAGCAAAGCAGTGCGACACAAACAACAACACAGAGTTACACATGGAATAAACAAACGTACAGTCAATAACACAATAGAAAGATCTGTATACAATGTGTGCAAATGAAGTAAGGATTTGTAAGAATTTGTGGTACTGGTCAGAATTTGTAAGTCGCTCTGGATAAGAGCGTCTGCTAAATGACTTAAATGTAAATGTAAATGTAAGGAGGTATGGCAATAAATAGGAGGTATGGCAATAAATAGACCAATAGTAGCTGGAGCATGGCAATAGGAGGTATGGCAATAAATAGACCAATAGTAGCTGGAGCAATAAATAGACCAATAGTAGCTGGAGTGATAGATGTGCAGATGAGGATGTGCAAGTAGAAATACTGGTGTGCAAAAGAGCAGAAAAACAAATATGGGGATGAGGTAGGTAGTTGGTTGGATGGGCTATTTACAGATGGGCTGTGTACAGCTTCAGCAATCGGTAAGCTGCTCTGACAGCTGATGCTTAAAGTTAGTGAGAGAGATATTGCTATGGTGACCAGTGAGCTGAGATAAGGCGGAGCTTAACCTAGCAAAGACTTATAGATGACCTGGAGCCAGTGGATTTCGCGACGAATATGTAGCGAGGACCAGGCAACGAGAGCGTACAGGTCACAGTGGTGGGTAGTATATGGGGCTTTGGTGACAAAACGGATGGCACTGTGATAGACTGCATCCGATTTGCTGAGTAGAGTGTTGGAGGCTATTTTGTAAATGACATCGCCGAAGTCAAGGATCGGTAGGATAGTCAGTTTTACGAGGGTATGTTTGGCAGCATGAGTGAAGGAGGCTTTGTTGCGAAATAGGAAGCCGATTCTAGATGTAACTTTGGATTGGAGATGTTTAATGTGAGTTTGGAAGGAGAGTTTACAGTCTAACCAGACACCTAGGTATTTGTAGTTGTCCACATATTCTAAGTCAGAACCGTCCAGAGTAGTGATGCTAGTCGGGCGGGTGCGGGCGGCGATCGGTTAAGAGCATGCATTTAGTTTTACTTGCATTTAAGAGCAGTTGGAAGCCACGGAAGGAGAGTTGTATTGCGTTGAAGCTCGTTTGGAGGTTTGTTAGCACAGTGTCCAAAGAAGGACCAGATGTTTACAGAATGGTGTCGTCTGCGTAGAGGTGGATCAAAGAATCACCAGCAGCAAGAGCGTTGTCATTGATGTATACAGAGACGAGAGTCGGCCCGAGAATTGAACCCTGTAGCACTCCCATAGAGAATGCCAGAGGTCCGGACAACAGGCCCTCCGATTTGACACACTGAACTCTATCTGAGAAGTAGCTATTAGTGAACCAGGCAAGGCAGTCATTAGAGAAACCAAGCCTGTTGAGTCTGTCGATAACAATACGGTGATTGACAGAGTTGAAAGCCTTGGCCAGGTCGATGAAGATGGCTGCACAGTATTGTCTCTTATCGATGGCGGTTATGATATCGTTTAGGACCTTGAGCGTGGCTGAGGTGCACCCATGACCAGCTCTGAAACCAGATTGCATAGCGGAGAAGGTACGGTGGGATTCGAAATGGTCGGTGATCTGTTTGTTCACATGGCTTTCGAAGACTTTAGAAAGGCAGGGTAGGATAGATATAGGTCTGTAACAGTTTGGGTCTAGAGTGTCAACCACTTTGAAGAGGGCGATGACCGCGGCAGCTTTCCAATCTTTAGGGATCTCAGACGATACGAAAGAGAGGTTGAACAGACTAATAATAGGGGTTGCGACAATGGCGGCAGAAAATTTTAGGAAGAGAGGGTCCAGATTGTCTAGCCCAGCTGATTTGTAGGGATCCAGATTTTTCAGGTCTTTCAGAACATGTTTGGATTTGGGTGAAGGAGAAGCTGGAGGAGGGCTTGGGCCATTTGAGTCATACCGCAGGAGGAGGGAAGATCAGCGAAACTGGGTCGGCCACCAACCGCTTTGCTGCGGCAGGGATACGTCTCCGCTTTCTCTGACACAGACAAAAGCAAGGTTTCATATCAATGTCAAAAAAATATAAATGTGCAGTAATTGAGTTCAAATAAATATGAGCTACGAAGGCTTCCATGTTTTTCCAGATGCTTCTCCCTGTACACGAACCTTCATTCCAGTCAATTTGTCCTTTTTCTCTGACCTATAATAGAGAAACTATTCTTTCCCGTGGTGTGGGTAAGGAACGGCTCGAAGCTGAATCTCCATGTTTGAACAGAGGGTTTTGAACAGTAGAAGAAATGTGGTCACTGATATTCAAACTTTCTCCTGTAACGTGTTTTTCTCTTCTTTTTCATCTTTCTGATATTTTCTGTCACAAGACGGTGTGTCGCTAAGAGAAGAATACCAAGTCACTTCGATGACGGTGTGTGAGACTTTTTTGAAAAGGAGGAAATTATGAAAACCACTCTCACGTCTGAGATTGCTTATTACAAGACACAATACGTGGGAATACTTAGATGACATAACAATAGAAAGCTTTACAATGCTTTTGTATCATCCAACTTTATTAACAAACTGATACTGGTCAGAATTTTTCTGTTTTCTTTTGAGATTTTAAAAAGAAAAAGGGATCATTACAACACTCACTTTGTTTGTTTGTACTCCTGTTATTGCCAACTCTTAACTTTTGTATCAATCTGGTTGTCATGTATTCATTATCTTAAACTGGTTAAATGGTTGTAGTTTGCATGTTTCAGTCATGATTATTAACATTGTTAAATAGTTGTAAATCTCTGCTTGATTTTAGCTTTTTGGTAAATTTGACATTTTTATACATATTCTGTATTTCCACTGAAGAAAGCATTAATCATCACACTGCTATAAATAAATGGACACTACCTGTTATAAAACGGAAATTGCTCTCCCTAAATAAATGGTGATAAATGCTTAGTCAGAAGCCATTCGGCGATGGTTTTCACAGCCCTATAATAATGATACAAGTTATATCACATTAAAAAAAATAAACATGATGCTGCAACAAAATACTGGTTACAAATATTAGAAAAGCAATTAGGGGAATGGGGAGAGAGAGTGGACGAGCGAGTGAGAGGAGACAGAATAGCGAGGCAGAGAAGACAGACTAGAGGAGGAGAGGGGACAGAATAGAGGGGACAGAATAGAGGGGACAGAATAGAGGGGACAGAATAGAGGGGAGACAGAATGGAGAGGAGACAGAATGGAGAGGAGACAGAATGGAGAGGAGACAGAGGACAGGAGACAGAGGAGAGAGGAGACAGAGGAGAGAGGAGACAGAGGAGACAGAGGAGAGGAGACAGAATAGAGAGGAGACAGAATAGAGAGGAGACAGAATAGAGAGGAGACAGAGGACAGGAGACAGAGGACAGGAGACAGAGGAGAGGAGACATAATAGAGAGGAGACAGAATAGAGAGGAGACAGAATAGAGAGGAGACAGAGGACAGGAGACAGAGGACAGGAGACAGAGGAGACAGAATAGAGAGGCAGAGAAGACTGAATGGAGAAGGAGAGGAGACAGAATGGAGAAGGAGAGGAGACAGAATGGAGAAGGAGAGGAGACAGAATGGAGAAGGAGAGGAGACAGAATGGAGAAGGAGAGAATAGAGGGAGAGGAGAGCTAGCTAGTTAGCTACCTAGCCATTTGATTTGCACTTGTCCTCAAAACACAATTGTAAAAGCAGAATTATATGTTAGAAATACTTATCTTACTCCTGAAATATACTAGAATACAGTACATTCGGAAAGAATTCAGACCCCCCATTTTGTTATGTTACAGCCTTATTCTAAAATTGAACAAATATGTATTTTGTCTCATTAATCTACGTACAATTCCTCATAATGACAAAGTGAAAACAAGTTTTTAGAACTTTTTTTGCACATTTATAAAAAAAGAAAACAGATATACAGTTGAAGTAGGAAGTTTACATACACTTAGGTTGGAGTCATTAAAACTCGTTTTTCAACCACTCCACAAATTTCTTGTTAACAAACTATAGTTTTGGCAAGTCGGTTAGGACATCTACTTTGTGCATGACACAAGTAATTTTTCCAACAAGTGTTTACAGACAGATTATTTAACTTATAATTCACTATATCACAATTCCAGTGGGTCAGACGTTTACATACACTAAGTTGACTGTGCCTTTAAACAGCTTGGAAAATTCCAGAAAATGATGTCATGGCTTTAGAAGCTTCTGATAGGCTAATTGACATAATTTGAGTCAATTGGAGGTGTACCTGTGGATATATTTCAAGGCCTACCTTCAAACTCAGTGCCTCTTTGCTTGACATCATGGGAAAATCAAAAGAAATCAGCCAAGACCTCCACAAGTCTGGTTCATCCTTGGGAGCAATTTCCAAATGCCTGAAGGTACCACGTTCATCTGTACAAACAATAGTACGCAAGTATAAACACCATGGGACCACACAGCCGTTATACCGCTCAGGAAGGAGACGCGTTCTTTGGTGCGAAAAGTGCAAATCAATCCCAGAACAACAGCAAAGGACCTTGTGAAGATGCTGGAGGAAACAGGTACAAAAGTATCTATATCCACAGTAAAACGAGTCCTATATCGACATAACCTGAAAGGCCGCTCAGCAAGGAAGAAGCCACTGCTCCAAGACCGCCATAAAAAAGCCAGACTACGGTTTGCAACTGCACATGGGAACAAAGATCATACTTTTTGGAGAAATGTCCTCTGGTCTGATGAAACAAAAATAGAACTGTTTGGCCTTAATGACCATTATGTTTGGAGGAAAAAGGGGGATGCTTGCAAGCCGAAGAACACCATCCCAACCGTGAAGCACGGGGGTGGCAGCATCATGTTGTGGGGGTGCTTTGCTGCAGGAGGGACTGGTGCACTTCACAAAATAGATGACATCATGAGGCTGGAAAGCATGTGGATATATTGAAGCAATTTCTCAAGACATCAGTCAGGAAGTTAAAGCTTGGTCGCAAATGGGTCTTCCAAATGGACAATGACCCCAAGCATACTTCCAAAGTTGTGGCAAAATGGCTTAATTAAGGACAACAAAGTCAAGCTATTGGAGTGGCCATCACAAAGCCCTGACCTCAATCCAATAGAACATTTGTGGGCAGAACTCGATCATCCTATTTTTCCAACTTAATTGAGGAAAATAAGAACAATCCGAAATTTATTTTTGATACTGTCGCAAAGCTAACTAAAAAGCAGCATTCCCCAAGAGAGGATGGCTTTCAATTCAGCAGTAATAAATTCATGAACTTCTTTGAGGAAAAGATCATGATCATTAGAAAGCAAATTACGGTCTCCTCTTTAAATCTGCGTATTCCTCCAAAGCTCAGTTGTCCTGAGTCTGCACAACTCTGCCAGGACCTAGGATCAAGGGAGACACTCAAGTGTTTTAGTACTATATCTCTTGACACAATGATGACACAATGATGAAAATAATCATGGCCTCTAAACCTTCAAGCTGCATACTGGACCCTATTCCAATTAACCTACTGAAAGAGCTGCTTCCTGTGCTTGGCCCTCCTATGTTGAACATAATAAACGGCTCTCTATCCACCGGATATGTACCAAACTCACTAAAAGTGGCAGTCATAAAGCCTCTCTTGAAATAGCCAAACCTTGACCCAGAAAATACAAAAAACTATCGACCTATATCGAATCTCCCATTCCTCTCAAGGTTTTACTGCTAACCTACAAAGCATTACATGGGCTTGCTCCTACCTATCTTTCCGATTTGGTCCTGCCGTACATACCTACACGTACGCTACGGTCACAAGACGCAGGCCTCCTAATTGTCCATAGAATTTCTAAGCAAAGAGCTGGAGGCGGGGCTTTCTCCTATAGAGCTCCATTTTTATATAATGGTCTGCCTACCCATGTGAGAGAGGCAGACTCGGTCTCAACCTTTAAGTCTTCACTGAAGACTCATCTCTTCAGTGGGTCATATGATTGAGTGTAGTCTGGCCCAGGAGTGTGAAGGTGAACGGACAGGCTCTGGAGCAACGAACCGCCCTTGCTGTCTCTGCCTGGCCGGTTCCCCTCTCTCCACTGGGATTCTCTGCCTCTAACCCTATTACAGGGGCTGAGTCACTGGCTTACTGGTGCTCTTCCATGCCGTCCCTGGGAGGGGTGCGTCACTTGAGTGGGTTGAGTCACTGACGTGATCTTCCTGTTTGGGTTGGCGCCCCCCCTTGGGTTGTGCCATGGCGAAGATCTTTGTGGGCTATTCTCGGCCTTGTCTCAGGATGGTAAGTTGGTGGTTAAAGATTTCCCTGTAGTGGTGTGGGGGCTGTGCTTTGGTAAAGTGGTTGGGGTTATATCCTGCCTGTTTGGCCCTGTCCGGGGGTGTCATCGGATGGGGCAACAGTGTCTCCTGACCCCTCCTGTCTCAGCCTCCAGTATTTATGCTGCAGTAGTTTGTGTCGGGGGGCTAAGGTCAGTCTGTTATATCTGGAGCACTTCTCCTGTCTTATCCGGTGTCCTGTGTGAATTTAAGTATGCTCTCTCTAATTCTCTCTTTCTCTCTTTCTTTCTTTCTCTCTCACTCTCAGAGGACCTGAGCCCTAGGACCATGCCTCAGGACTACCTGGCATGATGACTCCTTGCTGTCCCCAGTCCACCTGGCCGTGCTGCTGTTCCAGTTTCAACTGTTCTGCCTGGGGCTATGGAACCCTGACCTGTTCACCGGACGTGCTATCTGTCCCAGGCCTGCTGTTTTCAACTCTCTAGAGACAGCAGGAGCGGTAGAGATACTCTTAATGATCGGCTATAAAAAGCCAACTGACATTTACTCCTGAGGTGCTGACTTGTTGCACCCTCGACAACTACTGTGATTATTATTATTTGACTATGCTGGTCATTTATGAACATTTGAACATCTTGGCCATGTTCTATTATAATCTCCACCCGGCACAGCCAGAAGAGGACTACCCCTCAGGCCACCCCTCATAGCCTGGTTCCTCTCTAGGTTTCGTCCTAGGTTTTGGCCTTTCTAGGGAGTTTTTCCTAGCCACCGTGCTTCTACACCTGCATTGCTTGCTGTTTGGGGTTTTATGCTGGGTTTCTGTACAGCACTTTGAGATATCAGCTGATGTAAGAAGGGATATATAAATAAATTTGATTTGAACTGACTCAGTTACACCAGCTCTGTCAGGAGGAATGGGCCAGAATTCACCCAACTTATTGTGGGAAGCTTGTGGAAGGTTACCCGAAACGTTTGATCCAAGTTAAACAATTTAAAGGCAATGCTATCAAATACTAATTGAGTGTATGTGAACTTCTGACCCACTGGGGATGTGATGAAAGAAATAAAAGTTGAAATAAATCATTCTCTGTACTATTATTCTGACATTTCACATTCTTAAAATAAAGTGGTGATCCTAACTGACCTAAAACAATTTTTTTTTACGAGAATTAAATATCAGGAATTGTGAAAAACTGAGTTTGAATGTATTTGGCTATGATGTATGTACATTTCTGACTTCAACTGTACCTTATTTATGTAAGTATTCTGACCCTTTGCTATGAGACTCGACGTTGAGCTCAGGTGCATCCTGTTTCCGTTGATCATCCTTGAGATGTTTCTACAACTTAATTGGAGTCCACCTGTGGTAAATTCAATTGATTGGACATGATATGGAAAGGCACACACCTGTCTATATAAGGTCCCACAGTTGACAGTGCATGTCAGAGCAAAAACCAAGGCAAACTGAGCAATCGGGGGAGAAGGGCCTTGGTCAGGGAGTTGACCAAGAACCCGATGGTCACTCTGACAGAGTTTCAGAGTTCCTCTGTAGAGATGGGTGAACCTTCCAGAAGGACAACCGTCTCTGCAGCACTCCACCAATCAGGTCTTTATGGTAAAGTGGCCAGACAGAAGCCACTCCTCAGTAAAATGAAAGTATGCTTGGAGTTTCTCAAAGGCACCTATTCTCTGGTCTGATGAAACTAAGATTGAACTCTTTGGCCTGAATGCCAAGCATCACGTCTGGAGGAAACCTGGCACCATCCCTACGGTGAAGCATGGTGGTGGCAGCATTATGCTGTGGGGATGTTTCTCAGTGGCAGGGACTGGGAGACTAGTCAGGATCGAGGGAAAGATGAACAGAGAAAAGTACAGAGATCCTTGATGAAAACCTGCTCCAGAGCACTTAGGACCTCAGACTGGGGGTGAAGTTTCACCTTCCAACAGGACAACGATCCTAAACACATAGCAAAGGCAATGCAGGAGTTGCTTCGGGACAAGTCTCTGAATGTCCTTGAGTGGCCCAGCCAGAGCCCGGACTTAAACCTAATCTAATATTTCTGGATAGACCTGAAAATTGCTGTGCAGCGACGCTCGCCATCCAACCTGACAGAGCTTGAGAGGATCTGCAGAGAAGAATGGGAGAAACTCTCCAAATGTCACGCCCTGACCTTAGTATTCTTTGTTTTCTTTATTATTTTGGTTCGGTCAGGGTGTGACAAGGGTGATTATATGTTTTTCCCTGTCTAGGGTTTTTGTATGTTTATGGGGTTTGGGACCAGTCTAGGGGTTTTGTATGTCTATGGTTGCCTAGATTGGTTCTCAATTAGAGGCAGCTGTTTATCGTTGTCTCTGATTGGGAACCATATTTAGGCAGCCATATTCCTTGAGTATTTCGTGGGTGATTGTCTATGTGTTAGTTGCCTGTGTACTTTTATTATATAGCTTCACGTTCGCTTTGTTGTTTTTGTATAGTTCGTTCAGTGTTCTTTCTTCATTAAAGAAGATGTATTCAAATCCCGCTGCGCTTTGGTCTCATCACTATAACGAACGTGACACCAAATACAGGTGTGCCAAGTTTGTAACCTCATATCCAAGAAGACTCGAGGCTGTAATCACTACCAAAGGCACTTCAACAAAGTACTGATTAAAGGGTCTGAATACTGTTTTAAAAAACTTCTTATGGCTGCAATCCCCTTAACGGGATCGATATGACAACAGCCAGTGAAAGTGCAGGGCGCCAAATTCAAACAGAAATATCATAATTAAAATTCCTCAAGCATACAAGTATTTCACACCATTTTAAAGATACACTTCTTGTTAATCCCACCAAAGTGTCCGATTTCAAAAAGGCTTTACAGCGATTATGTTAGGTCACAGCCATTTTTCCAGCCAAAGACAGGAGTCACAAAAAGCACAAATAGAGATAAAATTAATCACTAACCTTTGATGATCTTCATCAGATGACATTCATAGGACTTCATGTTACACAATACATATATGTTTTGTTCGATAAAGTTCATATTTATATCCAAAAACCTCAGTTTACATTGGCGCCATGTTCAGAAATGCCTCCAAAATATCCAGAGAAATTGCAGAGCCACGTCAAATAACATAAATACTCATCATAAACTTTGATGAAAGATACATGTTTTACATAGAATTAAAGATACACTTGTTCTTAATGCAACCGCTGTGTCAGATTTCAAAAAGCTTTACGGCAAAAGCACAATATTCAATAATCTGAGAACAGCGTTCAGCCACAAAAGCAAGCTCATAAATAGCATTATAAATCTTCACTTACCTTTGCTGATCTTTGTCGGAATGCACTCCCAGGACTCCCACTTCCACAAGAAATGTTCGTTTTGTTCGGTAATGTCCATCATTTATGTCCAAATAGCCATTTTTGTTAGCGTGTTTGTTAAACAAATCCAAAGTCAGGAAGCGCGTTCACTGAAAGCAGACGAAATGTCAAAAAGTTCTGTAACAGTTAGTAGAAACATGTCAAACGATGTATTGAATCAATTTGTAGGATGTTTTTAACATAAATCTTCAATAACGTTCCAACCGGAGAATTCCATTGACTTCAGATTCTACAGACTGTTGACATCTAGTGGAACACGTAGGAAGTGCAAACTGATCCATATCCCACTGTGTATTCGATAGGCGATGAGTTGAAAATTGACCAACCTCACATTTCCCACTTCCTGTTTGGATTTCTTCTCAGGTTTTTGCCTGCCATATGAGTTCTGTTATACTCACAGACATCATTCAAACAGTTTTAGAAACTTCAGAGTGTTTTCTATCCAATACTAATACTACTATGCATATATTAGCAACTGGGACTGAGGAGCAGGCAGTTTACTTTGGGAACCTCTGGGCACCTTTCATCCAAGCTACTCAATTCTGCCACTGCAGCCATAAGAAGTTTAAATGTGACACTTCTAAAAAACGGTTTTTGCTTTGTCATTATGGGGTATTGTATGTAGAATGATGAGGGGAAAAATTATTTAATCAATTTCACAATAAGTCTGTAAAGTAACAAAATGTGGAAAAAGTGAAAGGGTTCAAAAACTTTACGAATGCCCTGTATCAATAAGGCAGAAGGTAATTCAAGTGGAACTTACCACGTGTCTGGCTGAGAACCCTAGAAAACAACAAATATAGTTCCTCCAGATAGTACTAGTTCCTCCAGATAGTACTAGTTCCTCCAGACAGTACTAGTTCCTCCAGATAGTACTAGTTCCTCCAGACGGTACTAGTTCCTCCAGATAGTACTAGTTCCTCCAGATAGTACTAGTTCCTCCAGAGAGTACTAGTTCATCCAGACAGTACTAGTTCCTCCAGACAGTACCAGTTCCTCCAGACAGTACTAGTTCATCCAGACAGTACTAGTTCCTCCAGACAGTACCAGTTCCTCCAGACAGTACTAGTTCCTCCAGACAGTACTAGTTCCTCCAGATAGTACTAGTTCCTCTAGACAGTACTAGTTCCTCCAGACAGTACTAGTTCCACCAGACAGTACTAGTTCCTCTAGACAGTACTAGTTCATCCAGACAGTACTAGTTCCTCCAGACAGTACTAGTTCCTCCAGACAGTACTAGTTCCTCTAGACAGTACTAGTTCCTCTAGACAGTACTAGTTCCTCTAGACAGTACTAGTTCCTCCAGACAGTACTAGTTCCTCCAGACAGTACTAGTTCCGCCAGACAGTACTAGTTCCTCCAGACAGTACTAGTTCCTCCAGACAGTACTAGTTCCTCTAGACAGTACTAGTTCCTCCAGATAGTAACTAGTTCCTCCAGACAGTACTAGTTCCTCCAGACAGTACTAGTTCCTCTAGACAGTACTAGTTCCTCCAGATAGTAACTAGTTCCTCCAGACAGTAACTAGTTCCTCCAGACAGTACTAGTTCCTCCAGACAGTAACTAGTTCCTCCAGACAGTACAAGTTCCTCCAGACAGTACTAGTTCCTCCAGACAGTACTAGTTCCTCTAGACAGTACTAGTTCCTCCAGATAGTAACTAGTTCCTCCAGACAGTAACTAGTTCCTCCAGACAGTACTAGTTCCTCCAGACAGTAACTAGTTCCTCCAGACAGTACTAGTTCCTCCAGACAGTACTAGTTCCTCCAGACAGTACTAGTTCCTCTAGACAATACTAGTTCCACTAGACAGTAACTAGTTCCTCCAGACAGTACTAGTTCCTCCAGACAGTACTAGTTTCTCCAGACAGTACTAGTTCCTCCAGACAGTACTAGTTCCTCCAGACAGTAACGAGTTCCTCCAGACAGTACTAGTTCCTCTAGACAGTACTAGTTCCTCCAGACAGTACTAGTTCCTCCAGACAGTACTAGTTCCACCAGACAGTACTAGTTCCTCTAGACAGTACTAGTTCCTCCAGACAGTCCTAGTTCCTCCAGACAGTACTAGTTCCTCCAGACAGTACTAGTTCCTCTAGACAGTACTAGTTCCTCTAGACAGTACTAGTTCCTCCAGACAGTACTAGTTCATCCAGACAGTACTAGTTCCTCCAGACAGTACTAGTTCTTCTAGAACAGTACTAGTTCCTCCAGACAGTACTAGTTCCTCCAGACAGTACTAGTTCCTCTAGACAGTACTAGTTCCTCTAGAACAGTACTAGTTCCTCCAGACAGTACTAGTTCCTCCAGACAGTACTAGTTCCTCCAGACAGTACTAGTTCCTCCAGACAGTACCAGTTCCTCCAGACAGTACTAGTTCCTCCAGACAGTACTAGTTCCTCCAGACAGTACTAGTTCATCCAGACAGTACTAGTTCCTCCAGACAGTACTAGTTCCTCCAGACAGTACTAGTTCCTCCCTACAGTACTAGTTCCTCCAGACAGTACTAGTTCCTCTAGACAGTACTAGTTCCTCCAGACAGTACTAGTTCCTCTAGACAGTACTAGTTCCTCCAGACAGTACTAGTTCCTCCAGACAGTACTAGTTCCTCCAGACAGTACTAGTTCCTCCAAACAGTACTAGTTCCTCTAGACAGTACTAGTTCATCCAGACAGTACTAGTTCCTCCAGACAGTACTAGTTCCTCTAGAACAGTACTAGTTCCTCCAGACAGTACTAGTTCCTCTAGAACAGTACTAGTTCCTCCAGACAGTACTAGTTCCTCCAGACAGTCCTAGTTCCTCGAGACAGTACTAGTTCCTTCAGACAGTAACTAGTTCCTCCAGATAGTACTAGTTCCTCCAGATAGTACTAGTTCCTCCAGACAGTACTAGTTCCTCTAGAACAGTACTAGTTCCTCCAGACAGTACTAGTTCCTCCAGACAGTACTAGTTCCTCCAGACAGTACTAGTTCCTCCAGACAGTAACGAGTTTCTCCAGACAGTACTAGTTCCTCTAGACAGTACTAGTTCCTCCAGACAGTACTAGTTCCTCCAGACAGTACTAGTTCCTCCAGACAGTACTAGTTCCTCTAGACAGTACTAGTTCCTCCAGACAGTCCTAGTTCCTCCAGACAGTACTAGTTCCTCCAGACAGTACTAGTTCCTCTAGACAGTACTAGTTCCTCTAGACAGTACTAGTTCCTCCAGACAGTACTAGTTCATCCAGACAGTACTAGTTCCTCCAGACAGTACTAGTTCCTCCAGACAGTACTAGTTCCTCTAGAACAGTACTAGTTCCTTCAGACAGTACTAGTTCCTCCAGACAGTACTAGTTCCTCTAGACAGTACTAGTTCCTCTAGAACAGTACTAGTTCCTCCAGACAGTACTAGTTCCTCCAGACAGTACTAGTTCCTCCAGACAGTACTAGTTCCTCCAGACAGTACCAGTTCCTCCAGACAGTACTAGTTCCTCCAGACAGTACTAGTTCCTCCAGACAGTACTAGTTCATCCAGACAGTACTAGTTCCTCCAGACAGTACTAGTTCCTCCAGACAGTACTAGTTCCTCCAGACAGTACTAGTTCCTCTAGACAGTACTAGTTCCTCCAGACAGTACTAGTTCCTCTAGACAGTACTAGTTCCTCCAGACAGTACTAGTTCCTCCAGACAGTACTAGTTCCTCCAGACAGTACTAGTTCCTCCAAACAGTACTAGTTCCTCTAGACAGTACTAGTTCATCCAGACAGTACTAGTTCCTCCAGACAGTACTAGTTCCTCTAGAACAGTACTAGTTCCTCCAGACAGTACTAGTTCCTCTAGAACAGTACTAGTTCCTCCAGACAGTACTAGTTCCTCCAGACAGTCCTAGTTCCTCGAGACAGTACTAGTTCCTTCAGACAGTAACTAGTTCCTCCAGATAGTACTAGTTCCTCCAGATAGTACTAGTTCCTTCAGACAGTAACTAGTTCCTCCAGATAGTACTAGTTCCTCCAGACAGTACCAGTTCCTCCAGACAGTACTAGTTCCTCCAGACAGTACTAGTTCCTCTAGAACAGTACTAGTTCCTCCAGACAGTACTAGTTCCTCTAGACAGTACTAGTTCCTCCAGACAGTACTAGTTCCTCCAGACAGTACTACTTCCTCCAGACAGTACTAGTTCCTCCTGACAGTACTAGTTCCTCCAGACAGTACTAGTTCCTCTACACACTACTAGTTCCTCCAGACAGTACTAGTTCCTCTAGACAGTACTAGTTCCTCCAGACAGTACTAGTTCCTCCAGACAGTACTAGTTCCACCAGACAGTACTAGTTCCTCTAGACAGTACTAGTTCCTCCAGACAGTCCTAGTTCCTCCAGACAGTACTAGTTCCTCCAGACAGTACTAGTTCCTCTAGACAGTACTAGTTCCTCTAGACAGTACTAGTTCCTCCAGACAGTACTAGTTCATCCAGACAGTACTAGTTCCTCCAGACAGTACTAGTTCTTCTAGAACAGTACTAGTTCCTCCAGACAGTACTAGTTCCTCCAGACAGTACTAGTTCCTCTAGACAGTACTAGTTCCTCTAGAACAGTACTAGTTCCTCCAGACAGTACTAGTTCCTCCAGACAGTACTAGTTCCTCCAGACAGTACTAGTTCCTCCAGACAGTACCAGTTCCTCCAGACAGTACTAGTTCCTCCAGACAGTACTAGTTCCTCCAGACAGTACTAGTTCATCCAGACAGTACTAGTTCCTCCAGACAGTACTAGTTCCTCCAGACAGTACTAGTTCCTCCCTACAGTACTAGTTCCTCCAGACAGTACTAGTTCCTCTAGACAGTACTAGTTCCTCCAGACAGTACTAGTTCCTCTAGACAGTACTAGTTCCTCCAGACAGTACTAGTTCCTCCAGACAGTACTAGTTCCTCCAGACAGTACTAGTTCCTCCAAACAGTACTAGTTCCTCTAGACAGTACTAGTTCATCCAGACAGTACTAGTTCCTCCAGACGGTACTAGTTCCTCTAGAACAGTACTAGTTCCTCCAGACAGTACTAGTTCCTCTAGAACAGTACTAGTTCCTCCAGACAGTACTAGTTCCTCCAGACAGTCCTAGTTCCTCGAGACAGTACTAGTTCCTTCAGACAGTAACTAGTTCCTCCAGATAGTACTAGTTCCTCCAGATAGTACTAGTTCCTCCAGACAGTACTAGTTCCTCTAGAACAGTACTAGTTCCTCCAGACAGTACTAGTTCCTCCAGACAGTACTAGTTCCTCCAGACAGTACTAGTTCCTCCAGACAGTAACGAGTTCCTCCAGACAGTACTAGTTCCTCTAGACAGTACTAGTTCCTCCAGACAGTACTAGTTCCTCCAGACAGTACTAGTTCCTCCAGACAGTACTAGTTCCTCTAGACAGTACTAGTTCCTCCAGACAGTCCTAGTTCCTCCAGACAGTACTAGTTCCTCCAGACAGTACTAGTTCCTCTAGACAGTACTAGTTCCTCTAGACAGTACTAGTTCCTCCAGACAGTACTAGTTCATCCAGACAGTACTAGTTCCTCCAGACAGTACTAGTTCCTCCAGACAGTACTAGTTCCTCTAGAACAGTACTAGTTCCTTCAGACAGTACTAGTTCCTCCAGACAGTACTAGTTCCTCTAGACAGTACTAGTTCCTCTAGAACAGTACTAGTTCCTCCAGACAGTACTAGTTCCTCCAGACAGTACTAGTTCCTCCAGACAGTACTAGTTCCTCCAGACAGTACCAGTTCCTCCAGACAGTACTAGTTCCTCCAGACAGTACTAGTTCCTCCAGACAGTACTAGTTCATCCAGACAGTACTAGTTCCTCCAGACAGTACTAGTTCCTCCAGACAGTACTAGTTCCTCCAGACAGTACTAGTTCCTCTAGACAGTACTAGTTCCTCCAGACAGTACTAGTTCCTCTAGACAGTACTAGTTCCTCCAGACAGTACTAGTTCCTCCAGACAGTACTAGTTCCTCCAGACAGTACTAGTTCCTCCAAACAGTACTAGTTCCTCTAGACAGTACTAGTTCATCCAGACAGTACTAGTTCCTCCAGACAGTACTAGTTCCTCTAGAACAGTACTAGTTCCTCCAGACAGTACTAGTTCCTCTAGAACAGTACTAGTTCCTCCAGACAGTACTAGTTCCTCCAGACAGTCCTAGTTCCTCGAGACAGTACTAGTTCCTTCAGACAGTAACTAGTTCCTCCAGATAGTACTAGTTCCTCCAGATAGTACTAGTTCCTTCAGACAGTAACTAGTTCCTCCAGATAGTACTAGTTCCTCCAGACAGTACCAGTTCCTCCAGACAGTACTAGTTCCTCCAGACAGTACTAGTTCCTCTAGAACAGTACTAGTTCCTCCAGACAGTACTAGTTCCTCTAGACAGTACTAGTTCCTCCAGACAGTACTAGTTCCTCCAGACAGTACTACTTCCTCCAGACAGTACTAGTTCCTCCTGACAGTACTAGTTCCTCCAGACAGTACTAGTTCCTCTACACACTACTAGTTCCTCCAGACAGTACTAGTTCCTCCAGACAGTAACTAGTTCCTCCAGACAGTACTAGTTCCTCTAGACAGTACTAGTTCCTCTACACACTACTAGTTCCTCTAGACAGTACTAGTTCCTCTAGACAGTACTAGTTTCTCCAAACAGTAACTAGTTCCTCCAGACAGTACTAGTTCCTCCAGACAGTACTAGTTCCTCCAGACAGTACTAGTTCCTCCAGACAGTACTAGTTCCTCCAGACAGTACTAGTTCCTCCAGACAGTACTAGTTCCTCCAGACAGTACTAGTTCCTCTAGACAGTACTAGTTCCTCCAGACAGTAACTAGTTCCTCCAGACAGTACTAGTTCCTCCAGACAGTAACTAGTTCCTCCAGACAGTACTAGTTCCTCTAGACAGTACTAGTTCCTCCAGACAGTACTAGTTCCTCCAAACAGTACTAGTTCCTCTAGACAGTCCTAGTTCCTTCAGACAGTACTAGTTCCTCCAGACAGTACCAGTTCCTCCAGACAGTACTAGTTCCTCCAGACAGTACTAGTTCCTCTAGAACAGTACTAGTTCCTCCAGACAGTACTAGTTCCTCCAGACAGTACTAGTTCCTCCAGACAGTACTAGTTCCTCTAGAACAGTACTAGTTCCTCCAGACAGTACTAGTTCCTCCAGACAGTACTTGTTCCTCCAGACAGTACTAGTTCCTCCAGACAGTACCAGTTCCTCCAGACAGTACTAGTTCCTCCAAACAGTACTAGTTCCTCCAGACAGTACTAGTTCATCCAGACAGTACTAGTTCCTCCAGACAGTACTAGTTCCTCCAGACAGTACTAGTTCCTCCAGACAGTACTAGTTCCTCTAGACAGTACTAGTTCCTCCAGACAGTACTAGTTCCTCTAGACAGTACTAGTTCTTCCAGACAGTACTAGTTCCTCTAGAACAGTACTAGTTCCTCCAGACAGTACTAGTTCCTCCAGACAGTACTAGTTCCTCCAGACAGTACTAGTTCCTCCAGACAGTACTAGTTCCTCTAGAACAGTACTAGTTCCTCCAGACAGTACTAGTTCCTCCAGACAGTACTTGTTCCTCCAGACAGTACTAGTTCCTCCAGACAGTACCAGTTCCTCCAGACAGTACTAGTTCCTCCAGACAGTACTAGTTCCTCCAGACAGTACTAGTTCATCCAGACAGTACTAGTTCCTCCAGACAGTACTAGTTCCTCCAGACAGTACTAGTTCCTCCAGACAGTACTAGTTCCTCTAGACAGTACTAGTTCCTCCAGACAGTACTAGTTCCTCTAGACAGTACTAGTTCCTCCAGACAGTACTAGTTCCTCCAGACAGTACTAGTTCCTCCAAACAGTACTAGTTCCTCTAGACAGTACTAGTTCATCCAGACAGTACTAGTTCCTCCAGACAGTACTAGTTCCTCTAGAACAGTACTAGTTCCTCCAGACAGTACTAGTTCCTCTAGAACAGTACTAGTTCCTCCAGACAGTACTAGTTCCTCCAGACAGTCATAGTTCCTCGAGACAGTACTAGTTCCTTCAGACAGTAACTAGTTCCTCCAGATAGTACTAGTTCCTCCAGATAGTACTAGTTCCTTCAGACAGTAACTAGTTCCTCCAGATAGTACTAGTTCCTCCAGACAGTACCAGTTCCTCCAAACAGTACTAGTTCCTCCAGACAGTACTAGTTCCTCTAGAACAGTACTAGTTCCTCCAGACAGTACTAGTTCCTCCAGACAGTACTAGTTCCTCCAGACAGTACTAGTTCCTCTAGAACAGTACTAGTTCCTCCAGACAGTACTAGTTCCTCCAGACAGTACTAGTTCCTCCAGACAGTACTAGTTCCTTCAGACAGTAACTAGTTCCTCCAGATAGTACTAGTTCCTCCAGATAGTACTAGTTCCTTCAGACAGTAACTAGTTCCTCCAGACAGTACTAGTTCCTCCAGACAGTACTAGTTCCTCCAGACAGTACCAGTTCCTCCAGACAGTACTAGTTCCTCCAGACAGTACTAGTTCCTCCAGACAGTACTAGTTCATCCAGACAGTACTAGTTCCTCCAGACAGTACTAGTTCCTCCAGACAGTACTAGTTCCTCCAGACAGTACTAGTTCCTCCAGACAGTACTAGTTCCTCTAGACAGTACTAGTTCCTCCAGACAGTACTAGTTCCTCTAGACAGTACTAGTTCCTCCAGACAGTACTAGTTCCTCCAGACAGTACTAGTTCCTCCAGACAGTACTAGTTCCTCTAGAACAGTACTAGTTCCTCCAGACAGTACTAGTTCCTCCAGACAGTCCTAGTTCCTCGAGACAGTACTAGTTCCTTCAGACAGTAACTAGTTCCTCCAGATAGTACTAGTTCCTCCAGATAGTACTAGTTCCTTCAGACAGTAACTAGTTCCTCCAGATAGTACTAGTTCCTCCAGACAGTACCAGTTCCTCCAGACAGTACTAGTTCCTCCAGACAGTACTAGTTCCTCTAGAACAGTACTAGTTCCTCCAGACAGTACTAGTTCCTCCAGACAGTACTAGTTCCTCCAGACAGTACTAGTTCCTTCAGACAGTAACTAGTTCCTCCAGATAGTACTAGTTCCTCCAGATAGTAC
The DNA here is from genome assembly GCF_045679555.1 of Salvelinus alpinus. NCBI lineage: Eukaryota > Metazoa > Chordata > Actinopteri > Salmoniformes > Salmonidae > Salvelinus > Salvelinus alpinus. The sequence continues at coordinate 3,730,491 of NC_092119.1, forward strand.
TAGTTCCTTCAGACAGTAACTAGTTCCTCCAGATAGTACTAGTTCCTCCAAACAGTACCAGTTCCTCCAGACAGTACTAGTTCCTCCAGACAGTACTAGTTCCTCCAGACAGTACTAGTTCCTCTAGACAGTACTAGTTCCTCCAGACAGTACTAGTTCCTCTAGACAGTACTAGTTCCTCCAGACAGTAACTAGTTCCTCCAGACAGTACTAGTTCCTCCAGACAGTAACTAGTTCCTCCAGACAGTACTAGTTCCTCTAGACAGTACTAGTTCCTCCAGACAGTACTAGTTCCTCCAAACAGTACTAGTTCCTCTAGACAGTCCTAGTTCCTTCAGACAGTACTAGTTCCTCCAGACAGTACTAGTTCCTCCAGACAGTACTAGTTCCTCCAGACAGTACTAGTTCCTCCAGACAGTACTAGTTCTTCCAGACAGTACTAGTTCCTCTAGACAGTAACTAGTTCCTCCAGACAGTACTAGTTCCTCCAGACAGTAACTAGTTCCTCTAGACAGTACTAGTTCCTCCAGACAGTAACTAGTTCCTCCAGACAGTACTAGTTCCTCCAGACAGTAACTAGTTCCTCCAGACAGTAACTAGTTCCTCCAGACAGTACTAGTTCCTCCAGACAGTACTAGTTCCTCCAGACAGTACTAGTTCCTCCAGACAGTACTAGTTCCTCCAGACAGTAACTAGTTCCTCCAGACAGTACTAGTTCCTCTAGACAGTAATAGTTCCTCCTGACAGTACTAGTTCCTCCAGACAGTACTAGTTCCTCCAGACAGTACTAGTTCCTCTAGACAGTACTAGTTCCTCCAGACAGTACTAGTTCCTCCAGACAGTACTAGTTCCTCTAGACAGTACTAGTTCCTCTAGAACAGTACTAGTTCCTCCAGACAGTACTAGTTCCTCCAGACAGTACTAGTTCCTCCAGACAGTACTAGTTCCTCCAGACAGTACCAGTTCCTCCAGACAGTACCAGTTCCTCCAGACAGTACTAGTTCCTCCAGACAGTACTAGTTCATCCAGACAGTACTAGTTCCTCCAGACAGTACTAGTTCCTCCAGACAGTACTAGTTCCTCTAGACAGTACTAGTTCCTCTAGACAGTACTAGTTCCTCCAGACAGTACTAGTTCCTCCAGATAGTACTAGTTCCTCCAGACAGTACTAGTTCCTCCAAACAGTACTAGTTCCTCTAGAACAGTACTAGTTCCTCTAGAACAGTACTAGTTCCTCCAGACAGTACTAGTTCCTCCAGACAGTACTAGTTCCTCCAAACAGTACTAGTTCCTCTAGAACAGTACTAGTTCCTCTAGAACAGTACTAGTTCCTCCAGACAGTACTAGTTCCTCCAGACAGTCCTAGTTCCTCGAGACAGTACTAGTTCCTTCAGACAGTAACTAGTTCCTCCAGATAGTACTAGTTCCTCCAGATAGTACTAGTTCCTTCAGACAGTAACTAGTTCCTCCAGATAGTACTAGTTCCTCCAGACAGTACCAGTTCCTCCAGACAGTAACTAGTTCCTCCAGACAGTAACTAGTTCCTCCAGACAGTACTAGTTCCTCTAGACAGTAATAGTTCCTCCTGACAGTACTAGTTCCTCCAGACAGTACTAGTTCCTCCAGACAGTACTAGTTCCTCCAGACAGTACTAGTTCCTCCAGACAGTACTAGTTCCTCTAGACAGTACTAGTTCCTCCAGACAGTACTAGTTCCTCCAGACAGTACTAGTTCCTCTAGACAGTACTAGTTCCTCTAGAACAGTACTAGTTCCTCCAGACAGTACTAGTTCCTCCAGACAGTACTAGTTCCTCCAGACAGTACTAGTTCCTCCAGACAGTACCAGTTCCTCCAGACAGTACCAGTTCCTCCAGACAGTACTAGTTCCTCCAGACAGTACTAGTTCATCCAGACAGTACTAGTTCCTCCAGACAGTACTAGTTCCTCCAGACAGTACTAGTTCCTCTAGACAGTACTAGTTCCTCTAGACAGTACTAGTTCCTCCAGACAGTACTAGTTCCTCCAGATAGTACTAGTTCCTCCAGACAGTACTAGTTCCTCCAAACAGTACTAGTTCCTCTAGAACAGTACTAGTTCCTCTAGAACAGTACTAGTTCCTCCAGACAGTACTAGTTCCTCCAGACAGTCCTAGTTCCTCGAGACAGTACTAGTTCCTTCAGACAGTAACTAGTTCCTCCAGATAGTACTAGTTCCTCCAGATAGTACTAGTTCCTTCAGACAGTAACTAGTTCCTCCAGATAGTACTAGTTCCTCCAGACAGTACCAGTTCCTCCAGACAGTACTAGTTCCTCCAGACAGTACTAGTTCCTCTAAAACAGTACTAGTTCCTCCAGACAGTACTAGTTCCTCCAGACAGTACTAGTTCCTTCAGACAGTAACTAGTTCCTCCAGATAGTACTAGTTCCTCCAGATAGTACTAGTTCCTTCAGACAGTAACTAGTTCCTCCAGATAGTACTAGTTCCTCCAGACAGTACCAGTTCCTCCAGACAGTACTAGTTCCTCCAGACAGTACTAGTTCCTCCAGACAGTACTAGTTCCTCCAGACAGTACTAGTTCCTCCAGACAGTACTAGTTCCTCTAGACAGTACTAGTTCCTCTAGACAGTACTAGTTCCTCCAGACAGTACTAGTTCCTCCAGACAGTACTAGTTCCTCCAGACAGTACTAGTTCCTCCAGACAGTACCAGTTCCTCCAGACAGTACCAGTTCCTCCAGACAGTACTAGTTCCTCCAGACAGTACTAGTTCCTCCAGACAGTACTAGTTCATCCAGACAGTACTAGTTCCTCCAGACAGTACTAGTTCCTCCAGACAGTACTAGTTCCTCCAGACAGTACTAGTTCCTCTAGACAGTACTAGTTCCTCTAGACAGTACTAGTTCCTCCAGACAGTACTAGTTCCTCCAGATAGTACTAGTTCCTCCAGACAGTACTAGTTCCTCCAAACAGTACTAGTTCCTCTAGAACAGTACTAGTTCCTCTAGAACAGTACTAGTTCCTCCAGACAGTACTAGTTCCTCGAGACAGTACTAGTTCCTTCAGACAGTAACTAGTTCCTCCAGATAGTACTAGTTCCTCCAGATAGTACTAGTTCCTTCAGACAGTAACTAGTTCCTCCAGATAGTACTAGTTCCTCCAGACAGTACCAGTTCCTCCAGACAGTACTAGTTCCTCCAGACAGTACTAGTTCCTCTAAAACAGTACTAGTTCCTCCAGACAGTACTAGTTCCTCCAGACAGTACTAGTTCCTTCAGACAGTAACTAGTTCCTCCAGATAGTACTAGTTCCTCCAGATAGTACTAGTTCCTTCAGACAGTAACTAGTTCCTCCAGATAGTACTAGTTCCTCCAGACAGTACCAGTTCCTCCAGACAGTACTAGTTCCTCCAGACAGTACTAGTTCCTCCAGACAGTACTAGTTCCTCCAGACAGTACTAGTTCCTCTAGACAGTACTAGTTCCTCTAGACAGTACTAGTTCCTCCAGACAGTACTAGTTCCTCCAGACAGTACTAGTTCCTCCAGACAGTACTAGTTCCTCCTGACAGTACTAGTTCCTCCAGACAGTACTAGTTCCTCCAGACAGTACTAGTTCCTCCAGACAGTACTAGTTCCTCTAGACAGTACTAGTTCCTCTAGACAGTACTAGTTCCTCCAGACAGTACTAGTTCCTCCAGATAGTACTAGTTCCTCCAGACAGTACTAGTTCCTCCAAACAGTACTAGTTCCTCTAGAACAGTACTAGTTCCTCTAGAACAGTACTAGTTCCTCCAGACAGTACTAGTTCCTCCAGACAGTCCTAGTTCCTCGAGACAGTACTAGTTCCTTCAGACAGTAACTAGTTCCTCCAGATAGTACTAGTTCCTCCAGATAGTACTAGTTCCTTCAGACAGTAACTAGTTCCTCCAGATAGTACTAGTTCCTCCAGACAGTACCAGTTCCTCCAGACAGTACTAGTTCCTCCAGACAGTACTAGTTCCTCTAAAACAGTACTAGTTCCTCCAGACAGTACTAGTTCCTCCAGACAGTACTAGTTCCTTCAGACAGTAACTAGTTCCTCCAGATAGTACTAGTTCCTCCAGATAGTACTAGTTCCTTCAGACAGTAACTAGTTCCTCCAGATAGTACTAGTTCCTCCAGACAGTACCAGTTCCTCCAGACAGTACTAGTTCCTCCAGACAGTACTAGTTCCTCCAGACAGTACTAGTTCCTCCAGACAGTACTAGTTCCTCCAGACAGTACTAGTTCCTCTAGACAGTACTAGTTCCTCTAGACAGTACTAGTTCCTCCAGACAGTACTAGTTCCTCCAGACAGTACTAGTTCCTCCAGACAGTACTAGTTCCTCCTGACAGTACTAGTTCCTCCAGACAGTACTAGTTCCTCTACACACTACTAGTTCCTCCAGACAGTACTAGTTCCTCCAGACAGTAACTAGTTCCTCCAGACAGTACTAGTTCCTCTAGACAGTACTAGTTCCTCTACACACTACTAGTTCCTCTAGACAGTACTAGTTCCTCTAGACAGTACTAGTTTCTCCAAACAGTAACTAGTTCCTCCAGACAGTACTAGTTCCTCCAGACAGTACTAGTTCCTCCAGACAGTACTAGTTCCTCTAGACAGTACTAGTTCCTCCAGACAGTACTAGTTCCTCCAGACAGTACTAGTTCCTCCAGACAGTACTAGTTCCTCTAGAACAGTACTAGTTCCTCCAGACAGTACTAGTTCCTCCAGACAGTCCTAGTTCCTCGAGACAGTACTAGTTCCTTCAGACAGTAACTAGTTCCTCCAGATAGTACTAGTTCCTCCAGATAGTACTAGTTCCTTCAGACAGTAACTAGTTCCTCCAGATAGTACTAGTTCCTCCAGACAGTACTAGTTCCTCCAGACAGTACCAGTTCCTCCAGACAGTACTAGTTCCTCCAGACAGTACTAGTTCCTCTAGAACAGTACTAGTTCCTCCAGACAGTACTAGTTCCTCCAGACAGTACTAGTTCCTCCAGACAGTACTAGTTCCTCCAGACAGTACTAGTTCCTTCAGACAGTAACTAGTTCCTCCAGATAGTACTAGTTCCTCCAGATAGTACTAGTTCCTTCAGACAGTAACTAGTTCCTCCAGATAGTACTAGTTCCTCCAAACAGTACCAGTTCCTCCAGACAGTACTAGTTCCTCCAGACAGTACTAGTTCCTCCAGACAGTACTAGTTCCTCTAGACAGTACTAGTTCCTCCAGACAGTACTAGTTCCTCTAGACAGTACTAGTTCCTCCAGACAGTAACTAGTTCCTCCAGACAGTACTAGTTCCTCCAGACAGTAACTAGTTCCTCCAGACAGTACTAGTTCCTCTAGACAGTACTAGTTCCTCCAGACAGTACTAGTTCCTCCAAACAGTACTAGTTCCTCTAGACAGTCCTAGTTCCTTCAGACAGTACTAGTTCCTCCAGACAGTACTAGTTCCTCCAGACAGTACTAGTTCCTCCAGACAGTACTAGTTCCTCCAGACAGTACTAGTTCTTCCAGACAGTACTAGTTCCTCCAGACAGTACTAGTTCCTCCAGACAGTACTAGTTCTTCCAGACAGTACTAGTTCCTCTAGACAGTAACTAGTTCCTCCAGACAGTACTAGTTCCTCCAGACAGTAACTAGTTCCTCTAGACAGTACTAGTTCCTCCAGACAGTAACTAGTTCCTCCAGACAGTACTAGTTCCTCCAGACAGTAACTAGTTCCTCCAGACAGTAACTAGTTCCTCCAGACAGTACTAGTTCCTCCAGACAGTACTAGTTCCTCCAGACAGTACTAGTTCCTCCAGACAGTACTAGTTCCTCCAGACAGTAACTAGTTCCTCCAGACAGTACTAGTTCCTCTAGACAGTAATAGTTCCTCCTGACAGTACTAGTTCCTCCAGACAGTACTAGTTCCTCCAGACAGTACTAGTTCCTCTAGACAGTACTAGTTCCTCCAGACAGTACCAGTTCCTCCAGACAGTACTAGTTCCTCCAGACAGTACTAGTTCCTCCAGACAGTACTAGTTCATCCAGACAGTACTAGTTCCTCCAGACAGTACTAGTTCCTCCAGACAGTACTAGTTCCTCCAGACAGTACTAGTTCCTCCAGACAGTACTAGTTCCTCTAGACAGTACTAGTTCCTCCAGACAGTACTAGTTCCTCTAGACAGTACTAGTTCCTCCAGACAGTACTAGTTCCTCCAGACAGTACTAGTTCCTCCAGACAGTACTAGTTCCTCTAGAACAGTACTAGTTCCTCCAGACAGTACTAGTTCCTCCAGACAGTCCTAGTTCCTCGAGACAGTACTAGTTCCTTCAGACAGTAACTAGTTCCTCCAGATAGTACTAGTTCCTCCAGATAGTACTAGTTCCTTCAGACAGTAACTAGTTCCTCCAGATAGTACTAGTTCCTCCAGACAGTACCAGTTCCTCCAGACAGTACTAGTTCCTCCAGACAGTACTAGTTCCTCTAGAACAGTACTAGTTCCTCCAGACAGTACTAGTTCCTCCAGACAGTACTAGTTCCTCCAGACAGTACTAGTTCCTTCAGACAGTAACTAGTTCCTCCAGATAGTACTAGTTCCTCCAGATAGTACTAGTTCCTTCAGACAGTAACTAGTTCCTCCAGATAGTACTAGTTCCTCCAAACAGTACCAGTTCCTCCAGACAGTACTAGTTCCTCCAGACAGTACTAGTTCCTCCAGACAGTACTAGTTCCTCTAGACAGTACTAGTTCCTCCAGACAGTACTAGTTCCTCTAGACAGTACTAGTTCCTCCAGACAGTAACTAGTTCCTCCAGACAGTACTAGTTCCTCCAGACAGTAACTAGTTCCTCCAGACAGTACTAGTTCCTCTAGACAGTACTAGTTCCTCCAGACAGTACTAGTTCCTCCAAACAGTACTAGTTCCTCTAGACAGTCCTAGTTCCTTCAGACAGTACTAGTTCCTCCAGACAGTACTAGTTCCTCCAGACAGTACTAGTTCCTCCAGACAGTACTAGTTCCTCCAGACAGTACTAGTTCTTCCAGACAGTACTAGTTCCTCTAGACAGTAACTAGTTCCTCCAGACAGTACTAGTTCCTCCAGACAGTAACTAGTTCCTCTAGACAGTACTAGTTCCTCCAGACAGTAACTAGTTCCTCCAGACAGTACTAGTTCCTCCAGACAGTAACTAGTTCCTCCAGACAGTAACTAGTTCCTCCAGACAGTACTAGTTCCTCCAGACAGTACTAGTTCCTCCAGACAGTACTAGTTCCTCCAGACAGTACTAGTTCCTCCAGACAGTAACTAGTTCCTCCAGACAGTACTAGTTCCTCTAGACAGTAATAGTTCCTCCTGACAGTACTAGTTCCTCCAGACAGTACTAGTTCCTCCAGACAGTACTAGTTCCTCTAGACAGTACTAGTTCCTCCAGACAGTACTAGTTCCTCCAGACAGTACTAGTTCCTCTAGACAGTACTAGTTCCTCTAGAACAGTACTAGTTCCTCCAGACAGTACTAGTTCCTCCAGACAGTACTAGTTCCTCCAGACAGTACTAGTTCCTCCAGACAGTACCAGTTCCTCCAGACAGTACCAGTTCCTCCAGACAGTACTAGTTCCTCCAGACAGTACTAGTTCATCCAGACAGTACTAGTTCCTCCAGACAGTACTAGTTCCTCCAGACAGTACTAGTTCCTCTAGACAGTACTAGTTCCTCTAGACAGTACTAGTTCCTCCAGACAGTACTAGTTCCTCCAGATAGTACTAGTTCCTCCAGACAGTACTAGTTCCTCCAAACAGTACTAGTTCCTCTAGAACAGTACTAGTTCCTCTAGAACAGTACTAGTTCCTCCAGACAGTACTAGTTCCTCCAGACAGTACTAGTTCCTCCAAACAGTACTAGTTCCTCTAGAACAGTACTAGTTCCTCTAGAACAGTACTAGTTCCTCCAGACAGTACTAGTTCCTCCAGACAGTCCTAGTTCCTCGAGACAGTACTAGTTCCTTCAGACAGTAACTAGTTCCTCCAGATAGTACTAGTTCCTCCAGATAGTACTAGTTCCTTCAGACAGTAACTAGTTCCTCCAGATAGTACTAGTTCCTCCAGACAGTACCAGTTCCTCCAGACAGTAACTAGTTCCTCCAGACAGTAACTAGTTCCTCCAGACAGTACTAGTTCCTCTAGACAGTAATAGTTCCTCCTGACAGTACTAGTTCCTCCAGACAGTACTAGTTCCTCCAGACAGTACTAGTTCCTCCAGACAGTACTAGTTCCTCCAGACAGTACTAGTTCCTCTAGACAGTACTAGTTCCTCCAGACAGTACTAGTTCCTCCAGACAGTACTAGTTCCTCTAGACAGTACTAGTTCCTCTAGAACAGTACTAGTTCCTCCAGACAGTACTAGTTCCTCCAGACAGTACTAGTTCCTCCAGACAGTACTAGTTCCTCCAGACAGTACCAGTTCCTCCAGACAGTACCAGTTCCTCCAGACAGTACTAGTTCCTCCAGACAGTACTAGTTCATCCAGACAGTACTAGTTCCTCCAGACAGTACTAGTTCCTCCAGACAGTACTAGTTCCTCTAGACAGTACTAGTTCCTCTAGACAGTACTAGTTCCTCCAGACAGTACTAGTTCCTCCAGATAGTACTAGTTCCTCCAGACAGTACTAGTTCCTCCAAACAGTACTAGTTCCTCTAGAACAGTACTAGTTCCTCTAGAACAGTACTAGTTCCTCCAGACAGTACTAGTTCCTCCAGACAGTCCTAGTTCCTCGAGACAGTACTAGTTCCTTCAGACAGTAACTAGTTCCTCCAGATAGTACTAGTTCCTCCAGATAGTACTAGTTCCTTCAGACAGTAACTAGTTCCTCCAGATAGTACTAGTTCCTCCAGACAGTACCAGTTCCTCCAGACAGTACTAGTTCCTCCAGACAGTACTAGTTCCTCTAAAACAGTACTAGTTCCTCCAGACAGTACTAGTTCCTCCAGACAGTACTAGTTCCTTCAGACAGTAACTAGTTCCTCCAGATAGTACTAGTTCCTCCAGATAGTACTAGTTCCTTCAGACAGTAACTAGTTCCTCCAGATAGTACTAGTTCCTCCAGACAGTACCAGTTCCTCCAGACAGTACTAGTTCCTCCAGACAGTACTAGTTCCTCCAGACAGTACTAGTTCCTCCAGACAGTACTAGTTCCTCCAGACAGTACTAGTTCCTCTAGACAGTACTAGTTCCTCTAGACAGTACTAGTTCCTCCAGACAGTACTAGTTCCTCCAGACAGTACTAGTTCCTCCAGACAGTACTAGTTCCTCCAGACAGTACCAGTTCCTCCAGACAGTACCAGTTCCTCCAGACAGTACTAGTTCCTCCAGACAGTACTAGTTCCTCCAGACAGTACTAGTTCATCCAGACAGTACTAGTTCCTCCAGACAGTACTAGTTCCTCCAGACAGTACTAGTTCCTCCAGACAGTACTAGTTCCTCTAGACAGTACTAGTTCCTCTAGACAGTACTAGTTCCTCCAGACAGTACTAGTTCCTCCAGATAGTACTAGTTCCTCCAGACAGTACTAGTTCCTCCAAACAGTACTAGTTCCTCTAGAACAGTACTAGTTCCTCTAGAACAGTACTAGTTCCTCCAGACAGTACTAGTTCCTCGAGACAGTACTAGTTCCTTCAGACAGTAACTAGTTCCTCCAGATAGTACTAGTTCCTCCAGATAGTACTAGTTCCTTCAGACAGTAACTAGTTCCTCCAGATAGTACTAGTTCCTCCAGACAGTACCAGTTCCTCCAGACAGTACTAGTTCCTCCAGACAGTACTAGTTCCTCTAAAACAGTACTAGTTCCTCCAGACAGTACTAGTTCCTCCAGACAGTACTAGTTCCTTCAGACAGTAACTAGTTCCTCCAGATAGTACTAGTTCCTCCAGATAGTACTAGTTCCTTCAGACAGTAACTAGTTCCTCCAGATAGTACTAGTTCCTCCAGACAGTACCAGTTCCTCCAGACAGTACTAGTTCCTCCAGACAGTACTAGTTCCTCCAGACAGTACTAGTTCCTCCAGACAGTACTAGTTCCTCTAGACAGTACTAGTTCCTCTAGACAGTACTAGTTCCTCCAGACAGTACTAGTTCCTCCAGACAGTACTAGTTCCTCCAGACAGTACTAGTTCCTCCTGACAGTACTAGTTCCTCCAGACAGTACTAGTTCCTCCAGACAGTACTAGTTCCTCCAGACAGTACTAGTTCCTCTAGACAGTACTAGTTCCTCTAGACAGTACTAGTTCCTCCAGACAGTACTAGTTCCTCCAGATAGTACTAGTTCCTCCAGACAGTACTAGTTCCTCCAAACAGTACTAGTTCCTCTAGAACAGTACTAGTTCCTCTAGAACAGTACTAGTTCCTCCAGACAGTACTAGTTCCTCCAGACAGTCCTAGTTCCTCGAGACAGTACTAGTTCCTTCAGACAGTAACTAGTTCCTCCAGATAGTACTAGTTCCTCCAGATAGTACTAGTTCCTTCAGACAGTAACTAGTTCCTCCAGATAGTACTAGTTCCTCCAGACAGTACCAGTTCCTCCAGACAGTACTAGTTCCTCCAGACAGTACTAGTTCCTCTAAAACAGTACTAGTTCCTCCAGACAGTACTAGTTCCTCCAGACAGTACTAGTTCCTTCAGACAGTAACTAGTTCCTCCAGATAGTACTAGTTCCTCCAGATAGTACTAGTTCCTTCAGACAGTAACTAGTTCCTCCAGATAGTACTAGTTCCTCCAGACAGTACCAGTTCCTCCAGACAGTACTAGTTCCTCCAGACAGTACTAGTTCCTCCAGACAGTACTAGTTCCTCCAGACAGTACTAGTTCCTCCAGACAGTACTAGTTCCTCTAGACAGTACTAGTTCCTCTAGACAGTACTAGTTCCTCCAGACAGTACTAGTTCCTCCAGACAGTACTAGTTCCTCCAGACAGTACTAGTTCCTCCTGACAGTACTAGTTCCTCCAGACAGTACTAGTTCCTCTACACACTACTAGTTCCTCCAGACAGTACTAGTTCCTCCAGACAGTAACTAGTTCCTCCAGACAGTACTAGTTCCTCTAGACAGTACTAGTTCCTCTACACACTACTAGTTCCTCTAGACAGTACTAGTTCCTCTAGACAGTACTAGTTTCTCCAAACAGTAACTAGTTCCTCCAGACAGTACTAGTTCCTCCAGACAGTACTAGTTCCTCCAGACAGTACTAGTTCCTCTAGACAGTACTAGTTCCTCCAGACAGTACTAGTTCCTCCAGACAGTACTAGTTCCTCCAGACAGTACTAGTTCCTCTAGAACAGTACTAGTTCCTCCAGACAGTACTAGTTCCTCCAGACAGTCCTAGTTCCTCGAGACAGTACTAGTTCCTTCAGACAGTAACTAGTTCCTCCAGATAGTACTAGTTCCTCCAGATAGTACTAGTTCCTTCAGACAGTAACTAGTTCCTCCAGATAGTACTAGTTCCTCCAGACAGTACTAGTTCCTCCAGACAGTACCAGTTCCTCCAGACAGTACTAGTTCCTCCAGACAGTACTAGTTCCTCTAGAACAGTACTAGTTCCTCCAGACAGTACTAGTTCCTCCAGACAGTACTAGTTCCTCCAGACAGTACTAGTTCCTCCAGACAGTACTAGTTCCTTCAGACAGTAACTAGTTCCTCCAGATAGTACTAGTTCCTCCAGATAGTACTAGTTCCTTCAGACAGTAACTAGTTCCTCCAGATAGTACTAGTTCCTCCAAACAGTACCAGTTCCTCCAGACAGTACTAGTTCCTCCAGACAGTACTAGTTCCTCCAGACAGTACTAGTTCCTCTAGACAGTACTAGTTCCTCCAGACAGTACTAGTTCCTCTAGACAGTACTAGTTCCTCCAGACAGTAACTAGTTCCTCCAGACAGTACTAGTTCCTCCAGACAGTAACTAGTTCCTCCAGACAGTACTAGTTCCTCTAGACAGTACTAGTTCCTCCAGACAGTACTAGTTCCTCCAAACAGTACTAGTTCCTCTAGACAGTCCTAGTTCCTTCAGACAGTACTAGTTCCTCCAGACAGTACTAGTTCCTCCAGACAGTACTAGTTCCTCCAGACAGTACTAGTTCCTCCAGACAGTACTAGTTCTTCCAGACAGTACTAGTTCCTCTAGACAGTAACTAGTTCCTCCAGACAGTACTAGTTCCTCCAGACAGTAACTAGTTCCTCTAGACAGTACTAGTTCCTCCAGACAGTAACTAGTTCCTCCAGACAGTACTAGTTCCTCCAGACAGTAACTAGTTCCTCCAGACAGTAACTAGTTCCTCCAGACAGTACTAGTTCCTCCAGACAGTACTAGTTCCTCCAGACAGTACTAGTTCCTCCAGACAGTACTAGTTCCTCCAGACAGTAACTAGTTCCTCCAGACAGTACTAGTTCCTCTAGACAGTAATAGTTCCTCCTGACAGTACTAGTTCCTCCAGACAGTACTAGTTCCTCCAGACAGTACTAGTTCCTCTAGACAGTACTAGTTCCTCCAGACAGTACTAGTTCCTCCAGACAGTACTAGTTCCTCTAGACAGTACTAGTTCCTCTAGAACAGTACTAGTTCCTCCAGACAGTACTAGTTCCTCCAGACAGTACTAGTTCCTCCAGACAGTACTAGTTCCTCCAGACAGTACCAGTTCCTCCAGACAGTACCAGTTCCTCCAGACAGTACTAGTTCCTCCAGACAGTACTAGTTCCTCCAGACAGTACTAGTTCATCCAGACAGTACTAGTCCCTCCAGACAGTACTAGTTCCTCCAGACAGTACTAGTTCCTCCAGACAGTACTAGTTCCTCTAGACAGTACTAGTTCCTCCAGACAGTACTAGTTCCTCCAGATAGTACTAGTTCCTCCAGACAGTACTAGTTCCTCCAAACAGTACTAGTTCCTCTAGAACAGTACTAGTTCCTCCAGACAGTACTAGTTCCTCCAGACAGTCCTAGTTCCTCGAGACAGTACTAGTTCCTTCAGACAGTAACTAGTTCCTCCAGATAGTACTAGTTCCTCCAGATAGTACAAGTTCCTTCAGACAGTAACTAGTTCCTCCAGATAGTACTAGTTCCTCCAGACAGTACCAGTTCCTCCAGACAGTACTAGTTCCTCCAGACAGTACTAGTTCCTCTAAAACAGTACTAGTTCCTCCAGACAGTACTAGTTCCTCCAGACAGTACTAGTTCCTTCAGACAGTAACTAGTTCCTCCAGATAGTACTAGTTCCTCCAGATAGTACTAGTTCCTTCAGACAGTAACTAGTTCCTCCAGATAGTACTAGTTCCTCCAGACAGTACCAGTTCCTCCAGACAGTACTAGTTCCTCCAGACAGTACTAGTTCCTCCAGACAGTACTAGTTCCTCCAGACAGTACTAGTTCCTCTAGACAGTACTAGTTCCTCTAGACAGTACTAGTTCCTCCAGACAGTACTAGTTCCTCCAGACAGTACTAGTTCCTCCAGACAGTACTAGTTCCTCCTGACAGTACTAGTTCCTCCAGACAGTACTAGTTCCTCTACACACTACTAGTTCCTCCAGACAGTACTAGTTCCTCCAGACAGTAACTAGTTCCTCCAGACAGTACTAGTTCCTCTAGACAGTACTAGTTCCTCTACACACTACTAGTTCCTCTAGACAGTACTAGTTCCTCTAGACAGTACTAGTTTCTCCAAACAGTAACTAGTTCCTCCAGACAGTACTAGTTCCTCCAGACAGTACTAGTTCCTCCAGACAGTACTAGTTCCTCCAGACAGTACTAGTTCCTCTAGACAGTACTAGTTCCTCCAGACAGTACTAGTTCCTCTAGACAGTACTAGTTCCTCCAGACAGTAACTAGTTCCTCCAGACAGTACTAGTTCCTCCAGACAGTAACTAGTTCCTCCAGACAGTACTAGTTCCTCTAGACAGTACTAGTTCCTCCCGACAGTACTAGTTCCTCCAAACAGTACTAGTTCCTCTAGACAGTCCTAGTTCCTTCAGACAGTACTAGTTCCTCCAGACAGTACTAGTTCATCCAGACAGTACTAGTTCCTCCAGACAGTACTAGTTCCTCCAGACAGTACTAGTTCCTCCAGACAGTACTAGTTCCTCCAGACAGTACTAGTTCCTCTAGACAGTACTAGTTCCTCTAGACAGTACTAGTTCCTCTAGACAGTACTAGTTCCTCCAGACAGTACTAGTTCCTCCAGACAGTACTAGTTCCTCCAGACAGTACTAGTTCCTCCAAACAGTACTAGTTCCTCCAGACAGTACTAGTTCCTCTAGACAGTACTAGTTCCTCCAGACAGTACTAGTTCCTCTAGACAGTACTAGTTCCTCCAGACAGTAACTAGTTCCTCCAGACAGTACTAGTTCCTCCAGACAGTAACTAGTTCCTCCAGACAGTACTAGTTCCTCTAGACAGTACTAGTTCCTCCAGACAGTACTAGTTCCTCCAAACAGTACTAGTTCCTCTAGACAGTCCTAGTTCCTTCAGACAGTACTAGTTCCTCCAGACAGTACTAGTTCCTCCAGACAGTACTAGTTCCTCTACACACAACTAGTTCCTCCAGACAGTACTAGTTCCTCCAGACAGTAACTAGTTCCTCCAGACAGTACTAGTTCCTCTAGACAGTACTAGTTCCTCTACACACTACTAGTTCCTCTAGACAGTACTAGTTCCTCTAGACAGTACTAGTTTCTCCAAACAGTAACTAGTTCCTCCAGACAGTACTAGTTCCTCCAGACAGTACTAGTTCCTCCAGACAGTACTAGTTCCTCCAGACAGTACTAGTTCCTCTAGACAGTACTAGTTCCTCCAGACAGTACTAGTTCCTCTAGACAGTACTAGTTCCTCCAGACAGTAACTAGTTCCTCCAGACAGTACTAGTTCCTCCAGACAGTAACTAGTTCCTCCAGACAGTACTAGTTCCTCTAGACAGTACTAGTTCCTCCCGACAGTACTAGTTCCTCCAAACAGTACTAGTTCCTCTAGACAGTCCTAGTTCCTCCAGACAGTACTAGTTCCTCCAGACAGTACTAGTTCCTCTAGACAGTACTAGTTCCTCTAGACAGTACTAGTTCCTCCAGACAGTACTAGTTCCTCCAGATAGTACTAGTTCCTCCAGACAGTACTAGTTCCTCCAAACAGTACTAGTTCCTCTAGAACAGTACTAGTTCCTCTAGAACAGTACTAGTTCCTCCAGACAGTACTAGTTCCTCCAGACAGTCCTAGTTCCTCGAGACAGTACTAGTTCCTTCAGACAGTAACTAGTTCCTCCAGATAGTACTAGTTCCTCCAGATAGTACTAGTTCCTTCAGACAGTAACTAGTTCCTCCAGATAGTACTAGTTCCTCCAGACAGTACCAGTTCCTCCAGACAGTACTAGTTCCTCCAGACAGTACTAGTTCCTCTAAAACAGTACTAGTTCCTCCAGACAGTACTAGTTCCTCCAGACAGTACTAGTTCCTTCAGACAGTAACTAGTTCCTCCAGATAGTACTAGTTCCTCCAGATAGTACTAGTTCCTTCAGACAGTAACTAGTTCCTCCAGATAGTACTAGTTCCTCCAGACAGTACCAGTTCCTCCAGACAGTACTAGTTCCTCCAGACAGTACTAGTTCCTCCAGACAGTACTAGTTCCTCCAGACAGTACTAGTTCCTCCAGACAGTACTAGTTCCTCTAGACAGTACTAGTTCCTCTAGACAGTACTAGTTCCTCCAGACAGTACTAGTTCCTCCAGACAGTACTAGTTCCTCCTGACAGTACTAGTTCCTCCAGACAGTACTAGTTCCTCTACACACTACTAGTTCCTCCAGACAGTACTAGTTCCTCCAGACAGTAACTAGTTCCTCCAGACAGTACTAGTTCCTCTAGACAGTACTAGTTCCTCTACACACTACTAGTTCCTCTAGACAGTACTAGTTCCTCTAGACAGTACTAGTTTCTCCAAACAGTAACTAGTTCCTCCAGACAGTACTAGTTCCTCCAGACAGTACTAGTTCCTCCAGACAGTACTAGTTCCTCCAGACAGTACTAGTTCCTCTAGACAGTACTAGTTCCTCCAGACAGTACTAGTTCCTCTAGACAGTACTAGTTCCTCCAGACAGTAACTAGTTCCTCCAGACAGTACTAGTTCCTCCAGACAGTAACTAGTTCCTCCAGACAGTACTAGTTCCTCTAGACAGTACTAGTTCCTCCCGACAGTACTAGTTCCTCCAAACAGTACTAGTTCCTCTAGACAGTCCTAGTTCCTTCAGACAGTACTAGTTCCTCCAGACAGTACTAGTTCATCCAGACAGTACTAGTTCCTCCAGACAGTACTAGTTCCTCCAGACAGTACTAGTTCCTCCAGACAGTACTAGTTCCTCCAGACAGTACTAGTTCCTCTAGACAGTACTAGTTCCTCTAGACAGTACTAGTTCCTCTAGACAGTACTAGTTCCTCCAGACAGTACTAGTTCCTCCAGACAGTACTAGTTCCTCCAGACAGTACTAGTTCCTCCAAACAGTACTAGTTCCTCTAGACAGTACTAGTTCATCCAGACAGTACTAGTTCCTCCA
The DNA here is from genome assembly GCF_045679555.1 of Salvelinus alpinus. Lineage (NCBI taxonomy): Eukaryota > Metazoa > Chordata > Actinopteri > Salmoniformes > Salmonidae > Salvelinus > Salvelinus alpinus. Next base: position 3,747,063 of record NC_092119.1, read on the forward strand.
GACAGTACTAGTTCCTCTACACACAACTAGTTCCTCCAGACAGTACTAGTTCCTCCAGACAGTAACTAGTTCCTCCAGACAGTACTAGTTCCTCTAGACAGTACTAGTTCCTCTACACACTACTAGTTCCTCTAGACAGTACTAGTTCCTCTAGACAGTACTAGTTTCTCCAAACAGTAACTAGTTCCTCCAGACAGTACTAGTTCCTCCAGACAGTACTAGTTCCTCCAGACAGTACTAGTTCCTCCAGACAGTACTAGTTCCTCTAGACAGTACTAGTTCCTCCAGACAGTACTAGTTCCTCTAGACAGTACTAGTTCCTCCAGACAGTAACTAGTTCCTCCAGACAGTACTAGTTCCTCCAGACAGTAACTAGTTCCTCCAGACAGTACTAGTTCCTCTAGACAGTACTAGTTCCTCCCGACAGTACTAGTTCCTCCAAACAGTACTAGTTCCTCTAGACAGTCCTAGTTCCTTCAGACAGTACTAGTTCCTCCAGACAGTACTAGTTCATCCAGACAGTACTAGTTCCTCCAGACAGTACTAGTTCCTCCAGACAGTACTAGTTCCTCCAGACAGTACTAGTTCCTCCAGACAGTACTAGTTCCTCTAGACAGTACTAGTTCCTCCAGACAGTACTAGTTCCTCTAGACAGTACTAGTTCCTCCAGACAGTACTAGTTCCTCCAGACAGTACTAGTTCCTCCAGACAGTACTAGTTCCTCCAAACAGTACTAGTTCCTCTAGACAGTACTAGTTCATCCAGACAGTACTAGTTCCTCCAGACAGTACTAGTTCCTCTAGAACAGTACTAGTTCCTCCAGACAGTACTAGTTCCTCTAGAACAGTACTAGTTCCTCCAGACAGTACTAGTTCCTCCAGACAGTCCTAGTTCCTCGAGACAGTACTAGTTCCTTCAGACAGTAACTAGTTCCTCCAGATAGTACTAGTTCCTCCAGATAGTACTAGTTCCTTCAGACAGTAACTAGTTCCTCCAGATAGTACTAGTTCCTCCAGACAGTACCAGTTCCTCCAGACAGTACTAGTTCCTCCAGACAGTACTAGTTCCTCTAGAACAGTACTAGTTCCTCCAGACAGTACTAGTTCCTCCAGACAGTACTAGTTCCTCCAGACAGTACTAGTTCCTTCAGACAGTAACTAGTTCCTCCAGATAGTACTAGTTCCTCCAGATAGTACTAGTTCCTTCAGACAGTAACTAGTTCCTCCAGACAGTACTAGTTCCTCCAGACAGTACTAGTTCCTCCAGACAGTACTAGTTCCTCCAGACAGTACTAGTTCCTCCAGACAGTAACGAGTTCCTCCAGACAGTACTAGTTCCTCTAGACAGTACAAGTTCCTCCAGACAGTACTAGTTCCTCCAGACAGTAACTAGTTCCTCCAGACAGTACTAGTTCCTCTAGACAGTACTAGTTCCTCCAGACAGTCCTAGTTCCTCCAGACAGTACTAGTTCCTCCAGACAGTACTAGTTCCTCTAGACAGTACTAGTTCCTCTAGACAGTACTAGTTCCTCCAGACAGTACTAGTTCATCCAGACAGTACTAGTTCCTCCAGACAGTACTAGTTCCTCCAGACAGTACTAGTTCCTCTAGAACAGTACTAGTTCCTCCAGACAGTACTAGTTCCTCCAGACAGTACTAGTTCCTCTAGACAGTACTAGTTCCTCTAGAACAGTACTAGTTCCTCCAGACAGTACTAGTTCCTCCAGACAGTACTAGTTCCTCCAGACAGTACCAGTTCCTCCAGACAGTACTAGTTCCTCCAGACAGTACTAGTTCCTCCAGACAGTACTAGTTCATCCAGACAGTACTAGTTCCTCCAGACAGTACTAGTTCCTCCAGACAGTACTAGTTCCTCCAGACAGTACTAGTTCCTCCAAACAGTACTAGTTCCTCTAGACAGTACTAGTTCATCCAGACAGTACTAGTTCCTCCAGACAGTACTAGTTCCTCTAGAACAGTACTAGTTCCTCCAGACAGTACTAGTTCCTCTAGAACAGTACTAGTTCCTCCAGACAGTACTAGTTCCTCCAGACAGTCCTAGTTCCTCGAGACAGTACTAGTTCCTTCAGACAGTAACTAGTTCCTCCAGATAGTACTAGTTCCTCCAGATAGTACTAGTTCCTTCAGACAGTAACTAGTTCCTCCAGATAGTACTAGTTCCTCCAGACAGTACCAGTTCCTCCAGACAGTACTAGTTCCTCCAGACAGTACTAGTTCCTCTAGAACAGTACTAGTTCCTCCAGACAGTACTAGTTCCTCCAGACAGTACTAGTTCCTCCAGACAGTACTAGTTCCTTCAGACAGTAACTAGTTCCTCCAGATAGTACTAGTTCCTCCAGATAGTACTAGTTCCTTCAGACAGTAACTAGTTCCTCCAGACAGTACTAGTTCCTCCAGACAGTACTAGTTCCTCCAGACAGTACTAGTTCCTCCAGACAGTACTAGTTCCTCCAGACAGTAACGAGTTCCTCCAGACAGTACTAGTTCCTCTAGACAGTACAAGTTCCTCCAGACAGTACTAGTTCCTCCAGACAGTAACTAGTTCCTCCAGACAGTACTAGTTCCTCTAGACAGTACTAGTTCCTCCAGACAGTCCTAGTTCCTCCAGACAGTACTAGTTCCTCCAGACATTACTAGTTCCTCTAGACAGTACTAGTTCCTCTAGACAGTACTAGTTCCTCCAGACAGTACTAGTTCATCCAGACAGTACTAGTTCCTCCAGACAGTACTAGTTCCTCCAGACAGTACTAGTTCCTCTAGAACAGTACTAGTTCCTCCAGACAGTACTAGTTCCTCCAGACAGTACTAGTTCCTCTAGACAGTACTAGTTCCTCTAGAACAGTACTAGTTCCTCCAGACAGTACTAGTTCATCCAGACAGTACTAGTTCCTCCAGACAGTACTAGTTCCTCCAGACAGTACTAGTTCCTCCAGACAGTACTAGTTCCTCCAGACAGTACTAGTTCCTCCAGACAGTACTAGTTCCTCCAGACAGTACTAGTTCCTCCAAACAGTACTAGTTCCTCTAGACAGTACTAGTTCATCCAGACAGTACTAGTTCCTCCAGACAGTACTAGTTCCTCTAGAACAGTACTAGTTCCTCCAGACAGTACTAGTTCCTCTAGAACAGTACTAGTTCCTCCAGACAGTACTAGTTCCTCCAGACAGTCCTAGTTCCTCGAGACAGTACTAGTTCCTTCAGACAGTAACTAGTTCCTCCAGATAGTACTAGTTCCTCCAGATAGTACTAGTTCCTTCAGACAGTAACTAGTTCCTCCAGATAGTACTAGTTCCTCCAGACAGTACCAGTTCCTCCAGACAGTACTAGTTCCTCCAGACAGTACTAGTTCCTCTAGAACAGTACTAGTTCCTCCAGACAGTACTAGTTCCTCCAGACAGTACTAGTTCCTCCAGACAGTACTAGTTCCTTCAGACAGTAACTAGTTCCTCCAGATAGTACTAGTTCCTCCAGATAGTACTAGTTCCTTCAGACAGTAACTAGTTCCTCCAGACAGTACTAGTTCCTCCAGACAGTACTAGTTCCTCCAGACAGTACTAGTTCCTCCAGACAGTACTAATTCCTCCAGACAGTAACGAGTTCCTCCAGACAGTACTAGTTCCTCTAGACAGTACAAGTTCCTCCAGACAGTACTAGTTCCTCCAGACAGTAACTAGTTCCTCCAGACAGTACTAGTTCCTCTAGACAGTACTAGTTCCTCCAGACAGTCCTAGTTCCTCCAGACAGTACTAGTTCCTCCAGACATTACTAGTTCCTCTAGACAGTACTAGTTCCTCTAGACAGTACTAGTTCCTCCAGACAGTACTAGTTCATCCAGACAGTACTAGTTCCTCCAGACAGTACTAGTTCCTCCAGACAGTACTAGTTCCTCTAGAACAGTACTAGTTCCTCCAGACAGTACTAGTTCCTCCAGACAGTACTAGTTCCTCTAGACAGTACTAGTTCCTCTAGAACAGTACTAGTTCCTCCAGACAGTACTAGTTCATCCAGACAGTACTAGTTCCTCCAGACAGTACTAGTTCCTCCAGACAGTACCAGTTCCTCCAGACAGTACTAGTTCCTCCAGACAGTACTAGTTCCTCCAGACAGTACTAGTTCATCCAGACAGTACTAGTTCCTCCAGACAGTACTAGTTCCTCCAGACAGTACTAGTTCCTCCAGACAGTACTAGTTCCTCCAGACAGTACTAGTTCCTCTAGACAGTACTAGTTCCTCCAGACAGTACTAGTTCCTCTAGACAGTACTAGTTCCTCCAGACAGTACTAGTTCCTCCAGACAGTACTAGTTCCTCCAGACAGTACTAGTTCCTCCAAACAGTACTAGTTCCTCTAGACAGTACTAGTTCCTCCAGACAGTACTAGTTCCTCTAGACAGTACTAGTTCCTCCAGACAGTAACTAGTTCCTCCAGACAGTACTAGTTCCTCCAGACAGTAACTAGTTCCTCCAGACAGTACTAGTTCCTCTAGACAGTACTAGTTCCTCCCGACAGTACTAGTTCCTCCAAACAGTACTAGTTCCTCTAGACAGTCCTAGTTCCTCCAGACAGTACTAGTTCCTCCAGACAGTACTAGTTCCTCTAGACAGTACTAGTTCCTCTAGACAGTACTAGTTCCTCCAGACAGTACTAGTTCCTCCAGATAGTACTAGTTCCTCCAGACAGTACTAGTTCCTCCAAACAGTACTAGTTCCTCTAGAACAGTACTAGTTCCTCTAGAACAGTACTAGTTCCTCCAGACAGTACTAGTTCCTCCAGACAGTCCTAGTTCCTCGAGACAGTACTAGTTCCTTCAGACAGTAACTAGTTCCTCCAGATAGTACTAGTTCCTCCAGATAGTACTAGTTCCTTCAGACAGTAACTAGTTCCTCCAGATAGTACTAGTTCCTCCAGACAGTACCAGTTCCTCCAGACAGTACTAGTTCCTCCAGACAGTACTAGTTCCTCTAAAACAGTACTAGTTCCTCCAGACAGTACTAGTTCCTCCAGACAGTACTAGTTCCTTCAGACAGTAACTAGTTCCTCCAGATAGTACTAGTTCCTCCAGATAGTACTAGTTCCTTCAGACAGTAACTAGTTCCTCCAGATAGTACTAGTTCCTCCAGACAGTACCAGTTCCTCCAGACAGTACTAGTTCCTCCAGACAGTACTAGTTCCTCCAGACAGTACTAGTTCCTCCAGACAGTACTAGTTCCTCCAGACAGTACTAGTTCCTCTAGACAGTACTAGTTCCTCTAGACAGTACTAGTTCCTCCAGACAGTACTAGTTCCTCCAGACAGTACTAGTTCCTCCTGACAGTACTAGTTCCTCCAGACAGTACTAGTTCCTCTACACACTACTAGTTCCTCCAGACAGTACTAGTTCCTCCAGACAGTAACTAGTTCCTCCAGACAGTACTAGTTCCTCTAGACAGTACTAGTTCCTCTACACACTACTAGTTCCTCTAGACAGTACTAGTTCCTCTAGACAGTACTAGTTTCTCCAAACAGTAACTAGTTCCTCCAGACAGTACTAGTTCCTCCAGACAGTACTAGTTCCTCCAGACAGTACTAGTTCCTCCAGACAGTACTAGTTCCTCTAGACAGTACTAGTTCCTCCAGACAGTACTAGTTCCTCTAGACAGTACTAGTTCCTCCAGACAGTAACTAGTTCCTCCAGACAGTACTAGTTCCTCCAGACAGTAACTAGTTCCTCCAGACAGTACTAGTTCCTCTAGACAGTACTAGTTCCTCCCGACAGTACTAGTTCCTCCAAACAGTACTAGTTCCTCTAGACAGTCCTAGTTCCTTCAGACAGTACTAGTTCCTCCAGACAGTACTAGTTCATCCAGACAGTACTAGTTCCTCCAGACAGTACTAGTTCCTCCAGACAGTACTAGTTCCTCCAGACAGTACTAGTTCCTCCAGACAGTACTAGTTCCTCTAGACAGTACTAGTTCCTCTAGACAGTACTAGTTCCTCTAGACAGTACTAGTTCCTCCAGACAGTACTAGTTCCTCCAGACAGTACTAGTTCCTCCAGACAGTACTAGTTCCTCCAAACAGTACTAGTTCCTCTAGACAGTACTAGTTCATCCAGACAGTACTAGTTCCTCCAGACAGTACTAGTTCCTCTACACACAACTAGTTCCTCCAGACAGTACTAGTTCCTCCAGACAGTAACTAGTTCCTCCAGACAGTACTAGTTCCTCTAGACAGTACTAGTTCCTCTACACACTACTAGTTCCTCTAGACAGTACTAGTTCCTCTAGACAGTACTAGTTTCTCCAAACAGTAACTAGTTCCTCCAGACAGTACTAGTTCCTCCAGACAGTACTAGTTCCTCCAGACAGTACTAGTTCCTCCAGACAGTACTAGTTCCTCTAGACAGTACTAGTTCCTCCAGACAGTACTAGTTCCTCTAGACAGTACTAGTTCCTCCAGACAGTAACTAGTTCCTCCAGACAGTACTAGTTCCTCCAGACAGTAACTAGTTCCTCCAGACAGTACTAGTTCCTCTAGACAGTACTAGTTCCTCCCGACAGTACTAGTTCCTCCAAACAGTACTAGTTCCTCTAGACAGTCCTAGTTCCTTCAGACAGTACTAGTTCCTCCAAACAGTACTAGTTCCTCTAGACAGTCCTAGTTCCTTCAGACAGTACTAGTTCCTCCAGACAGTACTAGTTCATCCAGACAGTACTAGTTCCTCCAGACAGTACTAGTTCCTCCAGACAGTACTAGTTCCTCCAGACAGTACTAGTTCCTCCAGACAGTACTAGTTCCTCTAGACAGTACTAGTTCCTCCAGACAGTACTAGTTCCTCTAGACAGTACTAGTTCCTCCAGACAGTACTAGTTCCTCCAGACAGTACTAGTTCCTCCAGACAGTACTAGTTCCTCCAAACAGTACTAGTTCCTCTAGACAGTACTAGTTCATCCAGACAGTACTAGTTCCTCCAGACAGTACTAGTTCCTCTAGAACAGTACTAGTTCCTCCAGACAGTACTAGTTCCTCTAGAACAGTACTAGTTCCTCCAGACAGTACTAGTTCCTCCAGACAGTCCTAGTTCCTCGAGACAGTACTAGTTCCTTCAGACAGTAACTAGTTCCTCCAGATAGTACTAGTTCCTCCAGATAGTACTAGTTCCTTCAGACAGTAACTAGTTCCTCCAGATAGTACTAGTTCCTCCAGACAGTACCAGTTCCTCCAGACAGTACTAGTTCCTCCAGACAGTACTAGTTCCTCTAGAACAGTACTAGTTCCTCCAGACAGTACTAGTTCCTCCAGACAGTACTAGTTCCTCCAGACAGTACTAGTTCCTTCAGACAGTAACTAGTTCCTCCAGATAGTACTAGTTCCTCCAGATAGTACTAGTTCCTTCAGACAGTAAATAGTTCCTCCAGACAGTACTAGTTCCTCCAGACAGTACTAGTTCCTCCAGACAGTACTAGTTCCTCCAGACAGTACTAGTTCCTCCAGACAGTAACGAGTTCCTCCAGACAGTACTAGTTCCTCTAGACAGTACAAGTTCCTCCAGACAGTACTAGTTCCTCCAGACAGTAACTAGTTCCTCCAGACAGTACTAGTTCCTCTAGACAGTACTAGTTCCTCCAGACAGTCCTAGTTCCTCCAGACAGTACTAGTTCCTCCAGACAGTCCTAGTTCCTCGAGACAGTACTAGTTCCTTCAGACAGTAACTAGTTCCTCCAGATAGTACTAGTTCCTCCAGATAGTACTAGTTCCTTCAGACAGTAACTAGTTCCTCCAGATAGTACTAGTTCCTCCAGACAGTACCAGTTCCTCCAGACAGTACTAGTTCCTCCAGACAGTACTAGTTCCTCTAAAACAGTACTAGTTCCTCCAGACAGTACTAGTTCCTCCAGACAGTACTAGTTCCTTCAGACAGTAACTAGTTCCTCCAGATAGTACTAGTTCCTCCAGATAGTACTAGTTCCTTCAGACAGTAACTAGTTCCTCCAGATAGTACTAGTTCCTCCAGACAGTACCAGTTCCTCCAGACAGTACTAGTTCCTCCAGACAGTACTAGTTCCTCCAGACAGTACTAGTTCCTCCAGACAGTACTAGTTCCTCCAGACAGTACTAGTTCCTCTAGACAGTACTAGTTCCTCTAGACAGTACTAGTTCCTCCAGACAGTACTAGTTCCTCCAGACAGTACTAGTTCCTCCTGACAGTACTAGTTCCTCCAGACAGTACTAGTTCCTCTACACACTACTAGTTCCTCCAGACAGTACTAGTTCCTCCAGACAGTAACTAGTTCCTCCAGACAGTACTAGTTCCTCTAGACAGTACTAGTTCCTCTACACACTACTAGTTCCTCTAGACAGTACTAGTTCCTCTAGACAGTACTAGTTTCTCCAAACAGTAACTAGTTCCTCCAGACAGTACTAGTTCCTCCAGACAGTACTAGTTCCTCCAGACAGTACTAGTTCCTCCAGACAGTACTAGTTCCTCTAGACAGTACTAGTTCCTCCAGACAGTACTAGTTCCTCTAGACAGTACTAGTTCCTCCAGACAGTAACTAGTTCCTCCAGACAGTACTAGTTCCTCCAGACAGTAACTAGTTCCTCCAGACAGTACTAGTTCCTCTAGACAGTACTAGTTCCTCCCGACAGTACTAGTTCCTCCAAACAGTACTAGTTCCTCTAGACAGTCCTAGTTCCTTCAGACAGTACTAGTTCCTCCAGACAGTACTAGTTCATCCAGACAGTACTAGTTCCTCCAGACAGTACTAGTTCCTCCAGACAGTACTAGTTCCTCCAGACAGTACTAGTTCCTCCAGACAGTACTAGTTCCTCTAGACAGTACTAGTTCCTCTAGACAGTACTAGTTCCTCTAGACAGTACTAGTTCCTCCAGACAGTACTAGTTCCTCCAGACAGTACTAGTTCCTCCAGACAGTACTAGTTCCTCCAAACAGTACTAGTTCCTCTAGACAGTACTAGTTCATCCAGACAGTACTAGTTCCTCCAGACAGTACTAGTTCCTCTACACACAACTAGTTCCTCCAGACAGTACTAGTTCCTCCAGACAGTAACTAGTTCCTCCAGACAGTACTAGTTCCTCTAGACAGTACTAGTTCCTCTACACACTACTAGTTCCTCTAGACAGTACTAGTTCCTCTAGACAGTACTAGTTTCTCCAAACAGTAACTAGTTCCTCCAGACAGTACTAGTTCCTCCAGACAGTACTAGTTCCTCCAGACAGTACTAGTTCCTCCAGACAGTACTAGTTCCTCTAGACAGTACTAGTTCCTCCAGACAGTACTAGTTCCTCTAGACAGTACTAGTTCCTCCAGACAGTAACTAGTTCCTCCAGACAGTACTAGTTCCTCCAGACAGTAACTAGTTCCTCCAGACAGTACTAGTTCCTCTAGACAGTACTAGTTCCTCCCGACAGTACTAGTTCCTCCAAACAGTACTAGTTCCTCTAGACAGTCCTAGTTCCTTCAGACAGTACTAGTTCCTCCAGACAGTACTAGTTCATCCAGACAGTACTAGTTCCTCCAGACGGTGCTAGTACTAGTTCCTCTAGACAGTACTAGTTCCTCCAGACAGTACTAGTTCCTCCAGACAGTACTAGTTCCTCCAGACAGTACTAGTTCCTCCAGACAGTACTAGTTCCTCCAGACAGTACTAGTTCCTCCAGACAGTACTAGTTCCTCTAGACAGTACTAGTTCCTCCAGACAGTACTAGTTCCTCCAGACAGTACTAGTTCCTCCAGACAGTACTAGTTCCTCCAGACAGTACTAGTTCCTCTAGACAGTACTAGTTCATCCAGACAGTACTAGTTCCTCCAGACAGTACTAGTTCCTCTAGACACAGTACTAGTTCCTCCAGACAGTACTAGTTCCTCTAGAACAGTACTAGTTCCTCCAGACAGTACTAGTTCCTCCAGACAGTACTAGTTCCTCCAGACAGTACTAGTTCCTTCAGACAGTAACTAGTTCCTCCAGATAGTACTAGTTCCTCCAGATAGTACTAGTTCCTTCAGACAGTAACTAGTTCCTCCAGACAGTACTAGTTCCTCCAGACAGTACTAGTTCCTCCAGACAGTACTAGTTCCTCCAGACAGTACTAGTTCCTCTAGACAGTACTAGTTCCTCCAGACAGTACTAGTTCCTCCAGACAGTACTAGTTCCTCCAGACAGTAACTAGTTCCTCCAGACAGTACTAGTTCCTCCAGACAGTAACTAGTTCCTCCAGACAGTACTAGTTCCTCTAGACAGTACTAGTTCCTCCCGACAGTACTAGTTCCTCCAAACAGTACTAGTTCCTCTGAGACAGTCCTCAGTTCCTTCAGACAGTACTAGTTCCTCCAGACAGTACTAGTTCCTCCAGACAGTACTAGTTCCTCCAGACAGTACTAGTTCCTCCAGACAGTACTAGTTCCTCCAGACAGTACTAGTTCCTCCAGACAGTACTAGTTCCTCTAGACAGTACTAGTTCCTCCAGACAGTACTAGTTCCTCTAGACAGTACTAGTTCCTCCAGACAGTACTAGTTCCTCCAGACAGTACTAGTTCCTCCAGACAGTACTAGTTCCTCCAAACAGTACTAGTTCCTCTAGACAGTACTAGTTCATCCAGACAGTACTAGTTCCTCCAGACAGTACTAGTTCCTCTAGAACAGTACTAGTTCCTCCAGACAGTACTAGTTCCTCTAGAACAGTACTAGTTCCTCCAGACAGTACTAGTTCCTCCAGACAGTCCTAGTTCCTCGAGACAGTACTAGTTCCTTCAGACAGTAACTAGTTCCTCCAGATAGTACTAGTTCCTCCAGATAGTACTAGTTCCTTCAGACAGTAACTAGTTCCTCCAGATAGTACTAGTTCCTCCAGACAGTACCAGTTCCTCCAGACAGTACTAGTTCCTCCAGACAGTACTAGTTCCTCTAGAACAGTACTAGTTCCTCCAGACAGTACTAGTTCCTCCAGACAGTACTAGTTCCTCCAGACAGTACTAGTTCCTTCAGACAGTAACTAGTTCCTCCAGATAGTACTAGTTCCTCCAGATAGTACTAGTTCCTTCAGACAGTAAATAGTTCCTCCAGACAGTACTAGTTCCTCCAGACAGTACTAGTTCCTCCAGACAGTACTAGTTCCTCCAGACAGTACTAGTTCCTCCAGACAGTAACGAGTTCCTCCAGACAGTACTAGTTCCTCTAGACAGTACAAGTTCCTCCAGACAGTACTAGTTCCTCCAGACAGTAACTAGTTCCTCCAGACAGTACTAGTTCCTCTAGACAGTACTAGTTCCTCCAGACAGTCCTAGTTCCTCCAGACAGTACTAGTTCCTCCAGACAGTCCTAGTTCCTCGAGACAGTACTAGTTCCTCTAGACAGTACTAGTTCCTCCAGACAGTACTAGTTCCTCCAGACAGTACTAGTTCCTCCAGACAGTACTAGTTCCTCCAGACAGTACTAGTTCCTCTAGAACAGTACTAGTTCCTCCAGACAGTACTAGTTCCTCCAGACAGTACTAGTTCCTCTAGACAGTACTAGTTCCTCTAGAACAGTACTAGTTCCTCCAGACAGTACTAGTTCCTCCAGACAGTACTAGTTCCTCCAGACAGTACTAGTTCCTCCAGACAGTACCAGTTCCTCCAGACAGTACTAGTTCCTCCAGACAGTACTAGTTCCTCCAGACAGTACTAGTTCATCCAGACAGTACTAGTTCCTCCAGACAGTACTAGTTCCTCCAGACAGTACTAGTTCCTCCAGACAGTAACTAGTTCCTCCAGACAGTACTAGTTCCTCTAGACAGTACTAGTTCCTCCAGACAGTACTAGTTCCTCCAGACAGTAACTAGTTCCTCCAGACAGTACTAGTTCCTCCAGACAGTACTAGTTCCTCCAGACAGTACTAGTTCCTCCAGACAGTACTAGTTCCTCCAAACAGTACTAGTTCCTCTAGACAGTACTAGTTCATCCAGACAGTACTAGTTCCTCCAGACAGTACTAGTTCCTCTAGAACAGTACTAGTTCCTCCAGACAGTACTAGTTCCTCTAGAACAGTACTAGTTCCTCCAGACAGTACTAGTTCCTCCAGACAGTCCTAGTTCCTCGAGACAGTACTAGTTCCTTCAGACAGTAACTAGTTCCTCCAGATAGTACTAGTTCCTCCAGATAGTACTAGTTCCTTCAGACAGTAACTAGTTCCTCCAGATAGTACTAGTTCCTCCAGACAGTACCAGTTCCTCCAGACAGTACTAGTTCCTCCAGACAGTACTAGTTCCTCTAGAACAGTACTAGTTCCTCCAGACAGTACTAGTTCCTCCAGACAGTACTAGTTCCTTCAGACAGTAACTAGTTCCTCCAGATAGTACTAGTTCCTCCAGATAGTACTAGTTCCTTCAGACAGTAACTAGTTCCTCCAGACAGTACTAGTTCCCCCAGACAGTACTAGTTCCTCCAGACAGTACTAGTTCCTCCAGACAGTACTAGTTCCTCCAGACAGTAACGAGTTCCTCCAGACAGTACTAGTTCCTCTAGACAGTACAAGTTCCTCCAGACAGTACTAGTTCCTCCAGACAGTAACTAGTTCCTCCAGACAGTACTAGTTCCTCTAGACAGTACTAGTTCCTCCAGACAGTCCTAGTTCCTCCAGACAGTACTAGTTCCTCCAGACATTACTAGTTCCTCTAGACAGTACTAGTTCCTCTAGACAGTACTAGTTCCTCCAGACAGTACTAGTTCATCCAGACAGTACTAGTTCCTCCAGACAGTACTAGTTCCTCCAGACAGTACTAGTTCCTCTAGAACAGTACTAGTTCCTCCAGACAGTACTAGTTCCTCCAGACAGTACTAGTTCCTCTAGACAGTACTAGTTCCTCTAGAACAGTACTAGTTCCTCCAGACAGTACTAGTTCCTCCAGACAGTACTAGTTCCTCCAGACAGTACTAGTTCCTCCAGACAGTACTAGTTCCTCCAGACAGTACTAGTTCCTCCAGACAGTACTAGTTCCTCCAGACAGTACTAGTTCATCCAGACAGTACTAGTTCCTCCAGACAGTACTAGTTCCTCCAGACAGTACTAGTTCCTCCAGACAGTACTAGTTCCTCCAAACAGTACTAGTTCCTCTAGACAGTACTAGTTCATCCAGACAGTACTAGTTCCTCCAGACAGTACTAGTTCCTCTAGAACAGTACTAGTTCCTCCAGACAGTACTAGTTCCTCTAGAACAGTACTAGTTCCTCCAGACAGTACTAGTTCCTCCAGACAGTCCTAGTTCCTCGAGACAGTACTAGTTCCTTCAGACAGTAACTAGTTCCTCCAGATAGTACTAGTTCCTCCAGATAGTACTAGTTCCTTCAGACAGTAACTAGTTCCTCCAGATAGTACTAGTTCCTCCAGACAGTACCAGTTCCTCCAGACAGTACTAGTTCCTCCAGACAGTACTAGTTCCTCTAGAACAGTACTAGTTCCTCCAGACAGTACTAGTTCCTCCAGACAGTACTAGTTCCTCCAGACAGTACTAGTTCCTTCAGACAGTAACTAGTTCCTCCAGATAGTACTAGTTCCTCCAGATAGTACTAGTTCCTTCAGACAGTAACTAGTTCCTCCAGACAGTACTAGTTCCTCCAGACAGTACTAGTTCCTCCAGACAGTACTAGTTCCTCCAGACAGTACTAATTCCTCCAGACAGTAACGAGTTCCTCCAGACAGTACTAGTTCCTCTAGACAGTACAAGTTCCTCCAGACAGTACTAGTTCCTCCAGACAGTAACTAGTTCCTCCAGACAGTACTAGTTCCTCTAGACAGTACTAGTTCCTCCAGACAGTCCTAGTTCCTCCAGACAGTACTAGTTCCTCCAGACATTACTAGTTCCTCTAGACAGTACTAGTTCCTCTAGACAGTACTAGTTCCTCCAGACAGTACTAGTTCATCCAGACAGTACTAGTTCCTCCAGACAGTACTAGTTCCTCCAGACAGTACTAGTTCCTCTAGAACAGTACTAGTTCCTCCAGACAGTACTAGTTCCTCCAGACAGTACTAGTTCCTCTAGACAGTACTAGTTCCTCTAGAACAGTACTAGTTCCTCCAGACAGTACTAGTTCATCCAGACAGTACTAGTTCCTCCAGACAGTACTAGTTCCTCCAGACAGTACTAGTTCCTCCAGACAGTACCAGTTCCTCCAGACAGTACTAGTTCCTCCAGACAGTACTAGTTCCTCCAGACAGTACTAGTTCATCCAGACAGTACTAGTTCCTCCAGACAGTACTAGTTCCTCCAGACAGTACTAGTTCCTCCAGACAGTACTAGTTCCTCTAGACAGTACTAGTTCCTCCAGACAGTACTAGTTCCTCTAGACAGTACTAGTTCCTCCAGACAGTACTAGTTCCTCCAGACAGTACTAGTTCCTCCAGACAGTACTAGTTCCTCCAAACAGTACTAGTTCCTCTAGACAGTACTAGTTCATCCAGACAGTACTAGTTCCTCCAGACAGTACTAGTTCCTCTAGAACAGTACTAGTTCCTCCAGACAGTACTAGTTCCTCTAGAACAGTACTAGTTCCTCCAGACAGTACTAGTTCCTCCAGACAGTCCTAGTTCCTCGAGACAGTACTAGTTCCTTCAGACAGTAACTAGTTCCTCCAGATAGTACTAGTTCCTCCAGACAGTACCAGTTCCTCCAGACAGTACTAGTTCCTCCAGACAGTACTAGTTCCTCTAGAACAGTACTAGTTCCTCCAGACAGTACTAGTTCCTCCAGACAGTACTAGTTCCTCCAGACAGTACTAGTTCCTTCAGACAGTAACTAGTTCCTCCAGATAGTACTAGTTCCTCCAGATAGTACTAGTTCCTTCAGACAGTAACTAGTTCCTCCAGATAGTACTAGTTCCTCCAGACAGTACCAGTTCCTCCAGACAGTACTAGTTCCTCCAGACAGTACTAGTTCCTCCAGACAGTACTAGTTCCTCCAGACAGTACTAGTTCCTCTAGACAGTACTAGTTCCTCTAGACAGTACTAGTTCCTCCAGACAGTACTAGTTCCTCCAGACAGTACTAGTTCCTCCAGACAGTACTAGTTCCTCCTGACAGTACTAGTTCCTCCAGACAGTTCTAGTTCCTATACACACTACTAGTTCCTCCAGACAGTACTAGTTCCTCCAGACAGTAACTAGTTCCTCCAGACAGTACTAGTTCCTCTAGACAGTACTAGTTCCTCTACACACTACTAGTTCCTCTAGACAGTACTAGTTCCTCTAGACAGTACTAGTTTCTCCAAACAGTAACTAGTTCCTCCAGACAGTACTAGTTCCTCCAGACAGTACTAGTTCCTCCAGACAGTACTAGTTCCTCCAGACAGTACTAGTTCCTCTAGACAGTACTAGTTCCTCCAGACAGTACTAGTTCCTCTAGACAGTACTAGTTCCTCCAGACAGTAACTAGTTCCTCCAGACAGTACTAGTTCCTCCAGACAGTAACTAGTTCCTCCAGACAGTACTAGTTCCTCTAGACAGTACTAGTTCCTCCAGACAGTACTAGTTCCTCCAAACAGTACTAGTTCCTCTAGACAGTCCTAGTTCCTTCAGACAGTACTAGTTCCTCCAGACAGTACTAGTTCCTCCAGACAGTACTAGTTCCTCCAGACAGTACTAGTTCCTCCAGACAGTACTAGTTCTTCCAGACAGTACTAGTTCCTCTAGACAGTAACTAGTTCCTCCAGACAGTACTAGTTCCTCCAGACAGTAACTAGTTCCTCTAGACAGTACTAGTTCCTCCAGACAGTAACTAGTTCCTCCAGACAGTACTAGTTCCTCCAGACAGTAACTAGTTCCTCCAGACAGTAACTAGTTCCTCCAGACAGTACTAGTTCCTCCAGACAGTACTAGTTCCTCCAGACAGTTCTAGTTACTCCAGACAGTACTAGTTCCTCCAGACAGTAACTAGTTCCTCCAGACAGTACTAGTTCCTCTAGACAGTAATAGTTCCTCCTGACAGTACTAGTTCCTTCAGACAGTACTAGTTCCTCCAGACAGTACTAGTTCCTCTAGACAGTACTAGTTCCTCCAGACAGTACTAGTTCCTCCAGACAGTACTAGTTCCTCTAGACAGTACTAGTTCCTCCAGACAGTACTAGTTCATCCAGACAGTACTAGTTCCTCCAGACAGTAACTAGTTCCTCTAGACAGTACTAGTTCCTCCAGACAGTACTAGTTCCTCCAGACAGTACTAGTTCCTCCAAACAGTACTAGTTCCTCTAGACAGTACTAGTTCATCCAGACAGTACTAGTTCCTCCAGACAGTATTAGTTCCTCTAGACAGTACTAGTTCCTCTAGACAGTACTAGTTCCTCTAGACAGTACTAGTTCCTCCAGACAGTACTAGTTCCTCCAGACAGTACTAGTTCCTCCAGACAGTACTAGTTCCTTCAGACAGTACTAGTTCCTCTAGACAGTCCTAGTTCCTCCAGACAGTACTAGTTCTTCCAGACAGTACCAGTTCCTCCAGACAGTGCTAGTTCCTCCAGACAGTACTAGTTCCTCCAGACAGTACTAGTTCCTCCAGACAGTACTAGTTCCTCCAGACAGTAACTAGTTCCTCTAGACAGTACTAGTTCCTCCAGACAGTACTAGTTCCTCCAAACAGTACTAGTTCCTCTAGACAGTACTAGTTCATCCAGACAGTACTAGTTCCTCCAGACAGTACTAGTTCCTCTAGAACAGTACTAGTTCCTCCAGACAGTACTAGTTCCTCTAGAACAGTACTAGTTCCTCCAGACAGTACTAGTTCCTCCAGACAGTCCTAGTTCCTCGAGACAGTACTAGTTCCTTCAGACAGTAACTAGTTCCTCCAGATAGTACTAGTTCCTCCAGATAGTACTAGTTCCTTCAGACAGTAACTAGTTCCTCCAGATAGTACTAGTTCCTCCAGACAGTACCAGTTCCTCCAGACAGTACTAGTTCCTCCAGACAGTACTAGTTCCTCTAGAACAGTACTAGTTCCTCCAGACAGTACTAGTTCCTCCAGACAGTACTAGTTCCTCCAGACAGTACTAGTTCCTTCAGACAGTAACTAGTTCCTCCAGATAGTACTAGTTCCTCCAGATAGTACTAGTTCCTTCAGACAGTAACTAGTTCCTCCAGACAGTACTAGTTCCTCCAGACAGTACTAGTTCCTCCAGACAGTACTAGTTCCTCCAGACAGTACTAGTTCCTCCAGACAGTAACGAGTTCCTCCAGACAGTACTAGTTCCTCTAGACAGTACTAGTTCCTCCAGACAGTACTAGTTCCTCCAGACAGTACTAGTTACTCCAGACAGTACTAGTTCCTCTAGACAGTACTAGTTCCTCCAGACAGTCCTAGTTCCTCCAGACAGTACTAGTTCCTCCAGACAGTACTAGTTCCTCTAGACAGTACTAGTTCCTCTAGACAGTACTAGTTCCTCCAGACAGTACTAGTTCATCCAGACAGTACTAGTTCCTCCAGACAGTACTAGTTCCTCCAGACAGTACTAGTTCCTCTAGAACAGTACTAGTTCCTCCAGACAGTACTAGTTCCTCCAGACAGTACTAGTTCCTCTAGACAGTACTAGTTCCTCTAGAACAGTACTAGTTCCTCCAGACAGTACTAGTTCCTCCAGACAGTACTAGTTCCTCCAGACAGTACTAGTTCCTCCAGACAGTACCAGTTCCTCCAGACAGTACTAGTTCCTCCAGACAGTGCTAGTTCCTCCAGACAGTACTAGTTCATCCAGACAGTACTAGTTCCTCCAGACAGTACTAGTTCCTCCAGACAGTACTAGTTCCTCCAGACAGTACTAGTTCCTCCAGACAGTACTAGTTCCTCTAGACAGTACTAGTTCCTCCAGACAGTACTAGTTCCTCTAGACAGTACTAGTTCCTCCAGACAGTACTAGTTCCTCCAGACAGTACTAGTTCCTCCAGACAGTACTAGTTCCTCCAAACAGTACTAGTTCCTCTAGACAGTACTAGTTCATCCAGACAGTACTAGTTCCTCCAGACAGTACTAGTTCCTCTAGAACAGTACTAGTTCCTCCAGACAGTACTAGTTCCTCTAGAACAGTACTAGTTCCTCCAGACAGTACTAGTTCCTCCAGACAGTCCTAGTTCCTCGAGACAGTACTAGTTCCTTCAGACAGTAACTAGTTCCTCCAGATAGTACTAGTTCCTCCAGATAGTACTAGTTCCTTCAGACAGTAACTAGTTCCTCCAGATAGTACTAGTTCCTCCAGACAGTACCAGTTCCTCCAGACAGTACTAGTTCCTCCAGACAGTACTAGTTCCTCTAGAACAGTACTAGTTCCTCCAGACAGTACTAGTTCCTCCAGACAGTACTAGTTCCTCCAGACAGTACTAGTTCCTTCAGACAGTAACTAGTTCCTCCAGATAGTACTAGTTCCTCCAGATAGTACTAGTTCCTTCAGACAGTAACTAGTTCCTCCAGATAGTACTAGTTCCTCCAGACAGTACCAGTTCCTCCAGACAGTACTAGTTCCTCCAGACAGTACTAGTTCCTCCAGACAGTACTAGTTCCTCCAGACAGTACTAGTTCCTCCAGACAGTACTAGTTCCTCCAGACAGTACTAGTTCCTCTAGACAGTACTAGTTCCTCTAGACAGTACTAGTTCCTCCAGACAGTACTAGTTCCTCCAGACAGTACTAGTTCCTCCAGACAGTACTAGTTCCTCCTGACAGTACTAGTTCCTCCAGACAGTACTAGTTCCTCTACACACTACTAGTTCCTCCAGACAGTACTAGTTCCTCCAGACAGTAACTAGTTCCTCCAGACAGTACTAGTTCCTCTAGACAGTACTAGTTCCTCTACACACTACTAGTTCCTCTAGACAGTACTAGTTCCTCTAGACAGTACTAGTTTCTCCAAACAGTAACTAGTTCCTCCAGACAGTACTAGTTCCTCCAGACAGTACTAGTTCCTCCAGACAGTACTAGTTCCTCCAGACAGTACTAGTTCCTCTAGACAGTACTAGTTCCTCCAGACAGTACTAGTTCCTCTAGACAGTACTAGTTCCTCCAGACAGTAACTAGTTCCTCCAGACAGTACTAGTTCCTCCAGACAGTAACTAGTTCCTCCAGACAGTACTAGTTCCTCTAGACAGTACTAGTTCCTCCAGACAGTACTAGTTCCTCCAAACAGTACTAGTTCCTCTAGACAGTCCTAGTTCCTTCAGACAGTACTAGTTCCTCCAGACAGTACTAGTTCCTCCAGACAGTACTAGTTCCTCCAGACAGTACTAGTTCCTCCAGACAGTACTAGTTCTTCCAGACAGTACTAGTTCCTCTAGACAGTAACTAGTTCCTCCAGACAGTACTAGTTCCTCCAGACAGTAACTAGTTCCTCTAGACAGTACTAGTTCCTCCAGACAGTAACTAGTTCCTCCAGACAGTACTAGTTCCTCCAGACAGTAACTAGTTCCTCCAGACAGTAACTAGTTCCTCCAGACAGTACTAGTTCCTCCAGACAGTACTAGTTCCTCCAGACAGTACTAGTTCCTCCAGACAGTACTAGTTCCTCCAGACAGTAACTAGTTCCTCCAGACAGTACTAGTTCCTCTAGACAGTAATAGTTCCTCCTGACAGTACTAGTTCCTCCAGACAGTACTAGTTCCTCCAGACAGTACTAGTTCCTCTAGACAGTACTAGTTCCTCCAGACAGTACTAGTTCCTCCAGACAGTACTAGTTCCTCTAGACAGTACTAGTTCCTCCAGACAGTACTAGTTCCTCCAGACAGTACTAGTTCCTCCAGACAGTACTAGTTCCTCTAGACAGTACTAGTTCCTCCAGACAGTACTAGTTCCTCCAGACAGTACTAGTTCCTCCAAACAGTACTAGTTCCTCTAGACAGTACTAGTTCATCCAGACAGTACTAGTTCCTCCAGACAGTACTAGTTCCTCTAGACAGTACTAGTTCCTCTAGACAGTACTAGTTCCTCCAGACAGTACTAGTTCCTCCAGACAGTACTAGTTCCTCCAGACAGTACTAGTTCCTTCAGACAGTACTAGTTCCTCTAGACATTCCTAGTTCCTCCAGACAGTACTAGTTCTTCCAGACAGTACCAGTTCCTCCAGACAGTGCTAGTTCCTCCAGACAGTACTAGTTCCTCCAGACAGTACTAGTTCCTCCAGACAGTACTAGTTCCTCCAGACAGTAACTAGTTCCTCTAGACAGTACTAGTTCCTCCAGACAGTACTAGTTCCTCCAGACAGTACTAGTTCCTCCAGACAGTAACTAGTTCCTCCAGACAGTACCAGTTCCTCCAGACAGTACTAGTTCCTCCAGACAGTGCTAGTTCCTCCAGACAGTACTAGTTCCTCCAGACAGTACTAGTTCCTCCAGACAGTACTAGTTCCTCTAGACAGTACTAGTTCCTCCAGACAGTACTAGTTCCTCCAGACAGTACTAGTTCCTCCAGACAGTACTAGTTCCTCCAGACAGTACTAGTTCCTCCAGACAGTACTAGTTCCTCCAGACAGTACCAGTTCCTCCAGACAGTGCTAGTTCCTCCAGACAGTACTAGTTCCTCTAGACAGTACTAGTTCCTCCAGACAGTACTAGTTCCTCCAGACAGTACTAGTTCATCCAGATAGTACTAGTTCCTCTAGACAGTACTAGTTCCTCCAGACAGTACTAGTTCCTCCAGACAGTACTAGTTCCTCTAGACAGTACTAGTTCCTCCAGACAGTACTAGTTCCTCCAGACAGTACTAGTTCCTCCAGACAGTACTAGTTCCTCTAGACAGTACTAGTTCCTCCAGACAATACCTAGTTCCTCCAGACAGTACTAGTTCCTCCAGACAGTAACTAGTTCTTCCAGACAGTACTAGTTCCTCTAGACAGTACCTTGTTTCCTCCAGACAGTACTAGTTCCTCCAGACAGTACTAGTTCCTCCAGACAGTACTAGTTCCTCCAGACAGTACCTACATAACTTATTGTATAGCAGGGCTCTCCAACCCTGTTCCTCGAGAGATACCGTCCTGTAGGTTTTTTCGCTCCAACCCTAATTTAGCACACCTGATTCTAATAATTAGCTGGTTGATATGCTGAATGAGGTCAATTACAACTGGGGTTAGAGTGTAAACCTACAGGAGAGTAGCTCTTCAGGAACAGGGTTGGAGTGTAAACCTACAGGAGGGTAGCTCTCCAGGAACAGGGTTGGAGTGTAAACCTACAGGAGGGTAGCTCTCCAGGAACAGGGTTGGAGTGTAAACCTACAGGAGGGTAGCTCTCCAGGAACAGGGTTGGAGTGTAAACCTACAGGAGGGTAGCTCTCCAGGAACAGGGTTGGAGTGTAAACCTACAGGAGGGTAGCTCTCCAGGAACAGGGTTAGAGTGTAAACCTACAGGAGAGTAGCTCTTCAGGAACAGGGTTGGAGAGCCCTGGTGTAAACCTACAGGAGAGTAGCTCTCCAGGAACAGGGTTGGAGAGCCCTGGTGTAAACCTACAGGAGAGTAGCTCTCCAGGAACAGGGTTGGAGAGCCCTGGTGTAAACCTACAGGAGAGTAGCTCTTCAGGAACAGGGTTGGAGAGCCCTGGTGTAAACCTACAGGAGGGTAGCTCTCCAGGAACAGGGTTGGAGAGCCCTGGTGTAAACCTACAGGAGGGTAGCTCTCCAGGAACAGGGTTGGAGAGCCCTGGTGTAAACCTACAGGAGAGTTGTAACGTTCGTCGTCTAAAGATGAGGAATCATCGGACCAAAGCGCAGCGTGGTAAGTGTTCATGTTAATTTATTAAAACAGAACACTAAACAAAATAACAAAGAGAATGAAACGAAACGAAACAGTCCTGTCTGGTACAGACACAAAGACAGAAAACAACTACCCACAAAACACAGGTGGGAAAAGGATACCTAAGTATGGTTCTCAATCAGAGACAACGATAGACAGCTGCCTCTGATTGGGAACCATACCCAGCCAAACAGAAATAGAAAACATAGAACACACAACATAGAACACAAAACATAGAATGCCCACCCCAACTCACGCCCTGACCAAACCAAAATAGAGACATAAAAAGGATCTCTAAGGTCAGGGCGTGACAGTTCCCCCCCCCCGAAGGTGCGGACTCCGGCCGCAAAACCTAAACCTACAGGGGAGGGTCTGGGTGGGCATCTATCCGTGGTGGCGGCTCTGGTGCGGGACGTAGAGCCTCGCCGCTGACCCCGAACTGGGGACCCTCGCAGCGGGCCCCGGACAGGAGGGCGACTCTGGCAGCTCCGGACAGGAGGGCGAATCTGGCAGCTCCGGGCAGGAGGGCGACTCTGGCAGCTCCGGGCAGGAGGGCGACTCTGGCAGCTCCGGGCAGGAGGGCGACTCTGGCAGCTCCGGGCAGGAGGGCGACTCTGGCAGCTCCAGGCAGGAGGCAGGCACAGGACTCACCAGGCTGGGGAGACCTACTGGAGGCCTGGTCCTTGGAGGAGGCACAGGATAGACCGGGCTGTGGGGGAGCACTGGAGATCTGGTGCGTAGCCTTGGGACCACTCTTCCAGGCTGAATGCCCAGTCTAGCCCGGCACGTGCGGGGAGCTGGAACAGGCCGCACTGGGTTCTCCTGGCGAACTGGAGAAACCGTGCTTAGAGCCAGCGTAGGATATCCTGGCCCGAGGAGACGCACTGGAGGTCTGGAGAGCAGGGCTGGCACAATCCGTCCTGGCTGGATCCTCACTCTAGCCCGGCAGATGCGGGGAGCTGGGATGTAACGCACCGGGCTAAGAACGCGTACTGGAGACACCGTGCGCTCCACCGCATAACACGGTGCCTGACCAGTACGACGCCCGCCACGGTAAGCGCGGGGAGTTGGCTCCCCGTGTGCCTCCCCCCAAAACATTTTTTGGTGCTGCCTCTCGGGCTTCCTTGCCAGCAGTGTTCCCTCGTAATGTTGCCGCTCAGCCTTAGCTGCCTCCAGTTCCTCCTGTGGACGGCGATACTCCCCAGCCTGCCTCCAGGGCCCCTCCCGTCCAGGATCTCCTCCCATGTCCAGGAGTCCATTACACCACGCTGCTTGGTCTTTTGGTGGTGGGTAGTTCTGTAACGATTATTTTTTAAAGAAGAGGACCAAGATGCAGCGTGGTACGTGTTCATGATTTTTAATAAACCTGAACACTAGAACATAAAATAACAAAGCGGAACAAACGAAACAGTTCTGTCTGGTGCAGACACACAAAACAGAAAATAACTACCCACAAAACACAGGTGGGAAAAGGCTACCTAAGTATGGTTCTCAATCAGAGACAACGATAGACAGCTGCCTCTGATTGAGAACCACACCCGGCCAAACACACAGAAATACAAAACATAGAACACAAAACATAGAATGCCCACCCCAACCTCACCTCACGCCCTGACCAAACCAAAATAGAGACATAAAAATGATCTCTAAGGTCAGGGCGTGACAAGGGTAGCTCTCCGGGAACAGGGTTGGAGAGCCCTGGTGTATAGCCTACAAACACCGATTCCAGCTGCCCCCTGACGGCGACTCTAAATATTAAAGATCCTTTCAAATTCCTCCTGTTGCAGGATTTATTATCCTCCTGTGACAAAATGGGTCATTTTAAGATCCGACATATGTAGACTTCAATGACACCCCGTCTGGTGTACTGTACGTGGCACCACCTCAGAGGCAGAATGTCTTCTTCCTTAATGAGAAACTGGTGGAGAGTAACCAACAGATATGACCATTATATTACAGAAAAACCCAAGGCTTTCTTCAAATGTATCAACATTCAGAAAACCTTCAGCCTACTAAATATGCATATTTGTTTGCAATGGTGTGTATTCATGGTTCCAAGGGAAGCCATGCTCCCCCCCCCAAAACATTTACCAATATATTTATTTTTATATATAAAAACATACAAAACAATTTATCTTTCTACTCTTTGTGTTTCCTCATTTTGAATGTACACTATGATGTCAGAGATACACTATATATACAAAAATATGTGGACACACTTTCAAATAGGTGGATTTGGTTACTTCAGCCAGACCCGTTGGTATTCAAAAGCTATTCAATCTCCATAGACAAACATTGGCAGAAGAATGGCCTTACTGCAGAGCTCAGTGACTTTCAACGTGGCACCGTCATAGGATGCCACCTTTCCAACAAGTCAGTACGTCACATTTCTGCCCTTCTAGAGCTGCCCCGGTCAACTGTAAGTGCTATTATTGTGAAGTGGAAACGTCTAGGAGCAACAAAGGCTCAGCTACGAAATGGTAGGCCACACAAGCTCACAGAACGGGACCACTGAGTGCTGAAGTGTGTAAAAATCATCTGTTCTCGGTTGCAACACTCACTACCAAGTTCCAAACTGCCTCTGGAAGCAACGTCAGCATAAGAACTGTTTATTAGGAGCTTCATGAAATGGGTTTCCATGACCGAGCAGCCGCTCAAAAGCCTTAGATCACCATGCGCAATGCCAAGCATCGGCTGAAGTGGTGTAAAGCTCGCCGCCATTGAACTCTGGAGCAGTGGAAACGTGTTCTCTGGAGTGATGAATCACCCTTCACCATCTGTCATTCCGAAGGACGAATCTGGTTTTGGCGAATGCCAGGAGAACGCTACCTGCCCGAATGCATAGTGCCAGCTGTACAGTTTAGTGGAGGAGGAATAATGGTCTGGGGCTGTTTTTCATGGTTCAGGCTAGGCCCCTTAGTTCCAGTGAAGGGAAATCCTAATGCTACAGCATACAATGACATTTTAGGCTATTCCTGTTTCAGCATGACAATGCCCCCGTGCACAAAGCGAGGTTCATACAGGTTCATACAGAAATGGTTTGTCGAGATCGGTGTGGAAGAACATGACTGGTCCGCACAGAGCCCTGACCTTAACCCCATCGAACACCATGACTGGCCTGTGAGCTCAAATGTGAATGAACCTGCTGCTCCAAAAAAAAAAAGTGTCAACGGAAGCCAGTTTGGATTTGGCTTCACTCCAATCAATCACATCAAAAATCAAAACGTCATTGACAGAAAGACATGACTTGATCCACCCTGTTCTCACTCTCCTCCGGCCCCCAACCAGGCTAAAACCTATCCAACCCATAATACTCACCACACTTGATGATTGCAAAATATTATTCTTGCTTGGTGACTAGGCAGGCATCTGGCTACATGTCCGGTGGAGATAAAAGTTTGACATGAGGATGAAATGTAGCCACATTAAAGCCTAGTTCTTCCAGGCCAGAATATATATACAGTGGGGAGAACAAGTATTTGATACACTGTCAATTTTGCAGGTTTTCCTACTTACAAAGCATGTAGAGGTCTGTACTTTTTATCATAGGTACACTTCAACTGTGAGAGATGGAATCTAAAACAAAAATCCAGAAAATCACATTGTATGATTTTTAAGTACACTTCGTTAGTCAAGAACAGAACAATCAGTACTTCAGCAAAGCCAATCGCACGCGGAGACACGCGTCCCCAAACAACCCTTGAGTCGCTGGGTGTTTAAGAGGTGTAACCGAGGTAGTAACAGCTGTAATCAAACAGACAGAGGTGGGCAGTGGGCTGTGAACATTGTTAAAGCGTTATTAAACGGTTGGTAAGAGAGACGGGCTCAGCGTGTGTGTGTGTGTGTGTGTGTGTGTGTGTGTGTGTGTGTGTGTGTGTGTGTGTGTGTGTGTGTGTGTGTGTGTGTGCGTGTGAACATAGTGAGAAGGTTGTTAAAGGGTTGTTAAGAGACTTGGGCAGATGTTGAAGACAGGTTGGTATGGGAGGACAGATGGTGTTTGATTAGCAGGCAGACTGCTGCTGAACGGAAAGCTGGTGGGAAAGAGAAAGAGAGAGAGAGACGGAGAGAGAGATGGAGAGGAAGATGGAGGGACAGAGAGATGGAGAGGAAGATGGAGGGACAGAGAAAGAGAGAGAGAGACGGAGACTGAGACGGAGAGAGAGATGGAGAGGAAGATGGAGGGACAGAGAAAGAGAGAGAGAGACGGAGACTGAGACGGAGACTGAGACGGAGAGAGAGATGGAGAGGAAGATGGAGGGACAGAGAGATGGAGAGGAAGATGGAGGGACAGAGAAAGAGAGAGAGAGACGGAGACTGAGACGGAGAGAGAGATGGAGAGGAAGATGGAGGGACAGAGAGATGGAGAGGAAGATGGAGGGACAGAGAAAGAGAGAGAGAGACGGAGACTGAGACGGAGAGAGAGATGGAGAGGAAGATGGAGGGACAGAGAAAGAGAGAGAGAGACGGAGACTGAGACGGAGACTGAGACGGAGAGAGAGATGGAGAGGAAGATGGAGGGACAGAGAGATGGAGAGGAAGATGGAGGGACAGAGAAAGAGAGAGAGAGACGGAGACTGAGACGGAGAGAGAGATGGAGAGGAAGATGGAGGGACAGAGAGATGGAGAGGAAGATGGAGGGACAGAGAGATGGAGAGAGAGAGAGAGATAGATAGAGGAAGATGTAGGGACAGACAGAGAGAGAGAGAGAGAGACGGGGAGAGAAAATGAGTCTAGTAACCCCACCTCTCTCTCTCTTTACCTCTAGTAACCCCACCCCTCTCTCTCTCTCCCTCTAGTAACCCACCCCCCTCTCTCTCTCTCCCTCTAGTAACCCCACCCCTCTCTCTCTCTCTCCCGCTAGTAACCCCACCCCTCTCTCTCTCTCTCCCTCTAGTAACCCCACCCCTCTCTCTCTCTCCCTCTAGTAACCCCCCCTCTCTCTCTCTCTCTCCCTCTAGTAACCCCACCCCCCTCTCTCTCTCTCCCTCTAGTAACCCCACCCCTCTCTCTCTCTCTCTCCCTCTAGTAACCCCACCCCCCTCTCTCTCTCTCCCTCTAGTAACCCCACCCCTCTCTCAATTCACTTCAATTCAATTCAAGGGGCTTTATTGGCATGGGAAACATGTGTTAACATTGCCAAAGCAAGTGAGGTAGATATTATACAGTGAAATAAACAATACAAATTAACAGTAAACATTACACATACAGAAGTTTCAAAACAATAAAGACATTACAAATGTTATATTATATATATACAGTGTTGTAACAATGTACAAATGGTTAAAGCACACAAGTTAAAATAAATAAGCATAAATATGGGTTGTATTTACAATGGTGTTTGTTCTTCACTGGTTGCCCTTTTCTTGTGACAACAGGTCACAAATCTTGCTGCTGTGATGGCACACTGTGGAATTTCTCCCAGTAGATATGGGAGTTTATCAAAATTGGATTTGTTTTCAAATTCTTTGTGGATCTGTGTAATCTGAGTGAAATATGTCTCTCTAATATGGTCATACATTGGGCAGGAGGTTAGGAAGTGCAGCTCAGTTTCCACCTCATTTTGTGGGTAGTGTGCACATAGCCTGTCTTCTCTTGAGAGCCATGTCTGCCTACGGCGGCCTTTCTCAATAGCAAGGCTATGCTCACTGAGTCTGTACATAGTCAAAGCTTTCTTTAAGTTTGGGTCAGTCACAGTGGTCAGGTATTCTGCCACTGTGTACTCTCTGTTTAGGGCCAAATAGCATTCTAGTTTGCTCTGTTTATTTGTTAATTCTTTCCAATGTATCAAGTAATTATCTTTTTGTTTTCTCATGATTTGCTTGGGTCTAATTGTGTTGCTGTCCTGGGGCTCTGTGGGGTCTGTTTGTGTTTGTGAACAGAGCCCCAGGACCAGCTTGCTTAGGGGACTCTTCTCCAGGTTCATCTCTCTGTAGGTGATGGCTTTGTTATGGAAGGTTTGGGAATCGCTTCCTTTTAGGTGGTTGTAGAATTTAACGGCTCTTTTCTGGATTTTGATAATTAGTGGGTATCGGCCTAATTCTGCTCTGCATGCATTATTTGGTGTTCTACGTTGTACACAGAGGATATTTTTGCAGAATTCTGCATGCAGAGTCTCAATTTGGTGTTTGTCCCATTTTGTGAAATCTTGGTTGGTGAGCGGACCCCAGACCTCACAACCATAAAGGGCAATGGGCTCTATGACTGATTCAAGTATTTTTAGCCAGATCCTAATTGGTATGTTGAAATTTATGTTCCTTTTGATGGCATAGAAGGCCCTTCTTGCCTTGTCTCTCAGATCGTTCACAGCTTTGTGGAAGTTACCTGTGGTGCTGATGTTTAGGCCGAGGTATGTATAGTTTTTTGTGTGCTCTAGGGCAACGGTGTCTAGATGGAATTTGTGGTCCTGGTGACTGGACCTTTTTTGGAACACCATTATTTTGGTCTTACTGAGATTTACTGTCAGGGCCCAGGTCTGACAGAATCTGTGCAGAAGATCTAGGTGCTGCTGTAGGCCCTCCTTGGTTGGTGACAGAAGCACCAGATCATCAGCAAACAGTAGACATTTGACTTCGGATTCTAGTAGGGTGAGACCGGGTGCTGCAGACTGTTCTAGTGCCCGCGCCAATTCGTTGATATATATGTCTCTCTCTCTAGTAACCCCACCCCTCTCTCTCTCTCTCTCTCTAGTAACCCCACCCCTCTCTCTCTCTCTCCCTCTAGTAACCCCACCCCCCTCTCTCTCTCTCTCTCTCTAGTAACCCCACCCCTCTCTCTCTCTCCCTCTAGTAACCCCACCCCTCTCTCTCTATCTCCCTCTAGTAACCCCACCCCTCTCTCTCTCTCCCTCTAGTAACCCCACCCCTCTCTCTCTCTCTCTCTCTCTAGTAACCCCACCCCTCTCTCTCTATCTCCCTCTAGTAACCCCACCCCTCTCTCTCTCTCTCCCTCTAGTAACCCCACCTCTCTCTCTCTCTCCCTCTAGTAACCCCACCTCTCTCTCTCTTTACCTCTAGTAACCCCACCCCTCTCTATCTCTCTTTACCTCTAGTAACCCCACCCCTCTCACTCTCTCTCTCTCTCTAGTAACCCCACCCCTCTCTCTCTCTCTCTCTCTCTAGTAACCCCACCCCTCTCTCTCTCCCTCTAGTGACCCCACCTCTCTCTCTCCCTCTAGTAACCCCTCTCTCTCTCTCTCCCTCTAGTAACCCCACCTCTCTCTCTCTCTCCCTCTAGTAACCCCACCCCTCTCTCTCTCTCTCCCTCTAGTAACCCCACCCCTCTCTCTCTCTCCCTCTAGTAACCCCACCCCTCTCTCTCTCTCCCTCTAGTAACGCCACCTCTCTCTCTCTCTCTCCCTCTAGTAACCCCACCTCTCTCTCTCTCTCTCTCTCTCTCTCTCTCTCCCTCTAGTAACCCCACTTCTCTCTCTCTCTCCCTCTAGTAACCCCACCTCTCTCTCTCTCTCCCTCTAGTAACCCCACCCCTCTCTCTCTCTCTCCCTCTAGTAACCCCACCTCCTCTCTCTCCCTCTAGTAACCCCACTTCTCTCTCTCTCTCCCTCTAGTAACCCCACCTCTCTCTCTCTCTCCCTTTAGTAACCCCACCTCTCTCTCTCTCTCCCTCTAGTAACCCCACCCCCCTCTCTCTCTCTCTCTCTCTCTCTCTCTAGTAACCCCAACCCTCTCTCTCTCTCTCTCTAGTAACCCCACCCCTCTCTCTCTCTCTCTCTCTAGTAACCCCACCCCTCTCTCTCTCTCTCCCTCTAGTAACCCCACCCCTCTCTCTCTCTCTCTCCCTCTAGTAACCCCACCTCTCTCTCTCTCTCTCTCTAGTAACCCCACCCCTCTCTCTCTCTCTCTCTCTAGTAACCCCACCCCTCTCTCTCTCTCCCTCTAGTAACCCCACCCCTCTCTCTCTCTCTCTCCCTCTAGTAACCCCACCCCTCTCTCTCTCTCTCCCTCTAGTAACCCCACCTCTCTCTCTCTCTCTCCCTCTAGTAACCCCACCCCTCTCTCTCCCTCTAGTAACCCCACTTCTCTCTCTCTCTCCCTCTAGTAACCCCACCTCTCTCTCTCTCTCTCTCTCTAGTAACCCCACCCCTCTCTCTCTCCCTCTAGTAACCACACCCCTCTCTCTCTCTCTCTCTCTAGTAACCCCACCCCTCTCTCTCTCCCTCTAGTAACCACACCCCTCTCTCTCTCTCTCCCTCTAGTAACCCCACCTCTCTCTCTCTCTCCCTCTAGTGACCCCACCCCTCTCTCTCTCTCTTTACCTCTAGTAACCCCACCTCTCTCTCTCTCTCTTTACCTCTAGTAACCCCACCTCTCTCTCTCCCTCTAGTAACCCCACCCCTCTCTCTCTCTCTCTCTCTAGTAACCCCACCCCTCTCTCTCTCTCTCCCTCTAGTAACCCCATCTCTCTCTTTCTCTCTCTCTAGTAACCCCACCTCTCTCTCTCTCTCTCTCCCTCTAGTAACCCCACCCCTCTCTCTCTCTCTCTCTCTAGTAACCCCACCCCTCTCTCTCTCTCTCTCCCTCTAGTAACCCCACCTCTCTCTCTCTCTCTCTCTCTCTAGTAACCCCACCCCCCTCTCTCTCTCTCTCTCTCTAGTAACCCCACCCCTCTCTCTCTCTCTCCCTCTAGTAACCCCACCCCTCTCTCTCTCTCCCTCTAGTAACCCCACCTCTCTCTCTCTCTCTCCCTCTAGTAACCCCACCTCTCTCTCTCTCTCTCCCTCTAGTAACCCCACCCTTCTCTCTCTCCCTCTAGTAACCCCACCCCTCTCTCTCTCTCTCTCTCCCTCTAGTAACCCCACCCTTCTCTCTCTCCCTCTAGTAACCCCACCCCTCTCTCTCTCTCTCTCTCCCTCTAGTAACCCCACCCTTCTCTCTCTCCCTCTAGTAACCCCACCCCTCTCTCTCTCTCTCTCTCTCTCTAGTAACCCCACCTCTCTCTCTCTCTCTCTCTCTAGTAACCCCACCTCTCTCTCTCTCTCTCTCCCTCTAGTAACCCCACCCCCCTCTCTCTCTCTCCCTCTAGTAAGCCCACCCCTCTCTCTCTCTCTCCCTCTAGTAACCCCACCCCTCTCTCTCTCTCTCTCTCTCCCTCTAGTAACCCCACCTCTCTCTCTCTCTCTCTCTCTAGTAACCCCACCCCTCTCTATCTCTCTTTACCTCTAGTAACCCCACCCCTCTCTCTCTCTCTCCCTCTAGTAACCCCACCCCTCTCTCTCTCTCTCCCTCTAGTAACCCCACCTCTCTCTCTCTCTCCCTCTAGTAACCCCACCCCTCTCTCTCTCTCTCTCTCCCTCTAGTAACCCCACCTCTCTCTCTCTTTACCTCTAGTAACCCCACCCCTCTCTCTCTCTCTCTCTCCCTCTAGTAACCCCACCTCTCTCTCTCTCTCTCTCTCCCTCTAGTAACCCCACCTCTCTCTCTCTCTCCCTCTAGTAACCCCACCTCTCTCTCTCTTTACCTCTAGTAACCCCACCCCTCTCTCTCTCTCTCCCTCTAGTAACCCCACCCCTCTCTATCTCTCTTTACCTCTAGTAACCCCACCCCTCTCTATCTCTCTCTCCCTCTAGTAACCCCACCCCTCTCTCTCTCTCTCTCTCCCTCTAGTAACCCCACCCCTCTCTCTCTCTCCCTCTAGTAACCCCACCCCCCTCTCTCTCTCTCCCTCTAGTAACCCCACCCCTCTCTCTCTCTTTACCTCTAGTAACCCCACCCCTCTCTCAATTCAATTCAATTCAATTCAAGGGGCTTTATTGGCATGGGAAACATGTGTTAACATTGCCAAAGCAAGTGAGGTAGATATTATACAAAAGTGAAATAAACAATACAAATTAACAGTAAACATTACACATACAGAAGTTTCAAAACAATAAAGACATTACAAATGTTATATTATATATATACAGTGTTGTAACAATGTACAAATGGTTAAAGCACACAAGTTAAAATAAATAAGCATAAATATGGGTTGTATTTACAATGGTGTTTGTTCTTCACTGGTTGCCCTTTTCTTGTGGCAACAGGTCACAAATCTTGCTGCTGTGATGGCACACTGTGGAATTTCTCCCAGTAGATATGGGAGTTTATCAAAATTGGATTTGTTTTCAAATTCTTTGTGGATCTGTGTAATCTGAGGGAAATATGTCTCTCTAATATGGTCATACATTGGGCAGGAGGTTAGGAAGTGCAGCTCAGTTTCCACCTCATTTTGTGGGCAGTGTGCACATAGCCTGTCTTCTCTTGAGAGCCATGTCTGCCTACGGCGGCCTTTCAGCATAGCAAGGCTATGCTCACTGAGTCTGTACATAGTCAAAGCTTTCCTTAAGTTTGGGTCAGTCACAGTGGTCAGGTATTCTGCCACTGTGTACTCTCTGTTTAGGGCCAAATAGCATTCTAGTTTGCTCTGTTTTTTTGTTAATTCTTTCCAATGTGTCAAGTAATTATCTTTTTGTTTTCTCATGATTTGGTTGGATCTAATTGTGCTGTTGTCCTGGGGCTCTGTGGGGTGTGTTTGTGAACAGAGCCCTAGGACCAGCTTGCTTAGGGGACTCTTCTCCAGGTTCATCTCTCTGTAGGTGATGGCTTTGTTATGGAAGGTTTGGGAATCGCTTCCTTTTAGGTGGTTGTAGAATTTAACGGCTCTTTTCTGGATTTTGATAATTAGTGGGTATCGGCCTAATTCTGCTCTGCATGCATTATTTGGTGTTCTACGTTGTACACGGAGGATATTTTTGCAGAATTCTGCATGCAGAGTCTCAATTTGGTGTTTGTCCCATTTTGTGAAATCTTGGTTGGTGAGCGGACCCCAGACCTCACAACCATAAAGGGCAATGGGCTCTATGACTGATTCAAGTATTTTTAGCCAGATCCTAATTGGTATGTTGAAATTTATGTTCCTTTTGATGGCATAGAAGGCCCTTCTTGCCTTGTCTCTCAAATCGTTCACAGCTTTGTGGAAGTTACCTGTGGTGCTGATGTTTAGGCCGAGGTATGTATAGTTTTTTGTGTGCTCTAGGGCAACGGTGTCTAGATGGAATTTGTGGTCCTGGTGACTGGACCTTTTTTGGAACACCATTATTTTGGTCTTACTGAGATTTACTGTCAGGGCCCAGGTCTGACAGAATCTGTGCAGAAGATCTAGGTGCTGCTGTAGGCCCTCCTTGGTTGGTGACAGAAGCACCAGATCATCAGCAAACAGTAGACATTTGACTTCGGATACTAGTAGGGTGAGACCGGGTGCTGCAGACTGTTCTAGTGCCTGCGCCAATTCGTTGATATATATGTCTCTCTCTCTAGTAACCCCACCCCTCTCTCTCTCTCTCTCTCTAGTAACCCCACCCCTCTCTCTCTCTCCCTCTAGTAACCCCACCCCCCTCTCTCTCTCTCTCTCTCTCTAGTAACCCCACCCCTCTCTCTCTATCTCCCTCTAGTAACCCCACCCCTCTCTCTCTCTCCCTCTAGTAACCCCACCCCTCTCTCTCTCTCTCCCTCTAGTAACCCCACCCCTCTCTCTCTCTCTCCCTCTAGTAACCCCACCCCTCTCTCTCTCTCTCTCCCTCTAGTAACCCCACCCCCCTCTCTCTCTCTCCCTCTAGTAACCCCACCCCTCTCTCTCTCTCTCTCTCTAGTAACCCCACCCCACCCCTCTCTCTCTCTCCCTCTAGTAACCCCACCCCTCCCTCTCTCTCTCCCTCTAGTAACCCCACCCCCCTCTCTCTCTCTCCCTCTAGTAACCCCACCCCTCTCTCTCTCTCCCTCTAGTAACCCCACCTCTCTCTCTCTCCCTCTAGTAACCCCACCTCTCTCTCTCTCTCTCCCTCTAGTAACCCCACCCCTCTCTCTCTCTCTCTCTCTAGTAACCCCACACCCCTCTCTCTCTCTCTCCCTCTAGTAACCCCACCACTCTCTCTCTCTCTCCCTCTAGTAACCCCACCCCTCTCTCTCTCTCTCCCTCTAGTAACCCCACCTCTCTCTCTCTCCCTCTAGTAACCCCACCCCTCTCTCTCTCTCTCTCTCTAGTAACCCCACCCCACCCCTCTCTCTCTCTCCCTCTAGTAACCCCACCCCTCTCTCTCTCTCTCCCTCTAGTAACCCCACCCCTCTCTCTCTCTCCCTCTAGTAACCCCACCCCTCTCTCTCTCTCTCCCTCTAGTAACCCCACCCCTCTCTCTCTCTCTCCCTCTAGTAACCCCACCCCTCTCTCTCTCTCCCTCTAGTAACCCCACCCCTCTCTCTCTCTCTCCCTCTAGTAACCCCACCCCTCTCTCTCTCTCTCCCTCTAGTAACCCCACCCCTCTCTCTCTCTCCCTCTAGTAACCCCACCCCTCTCTCTCTATCTCCCTCTAGTAACCCCACCACTCTCTCTCTCTCCTCTAGTAACCCCACCTCTCTCTCTCTCTCTCCCTCTAGTAACCCCACCTCTCTCTCTCTCTCTCCCTCTAGTAACCCCACCCCTCTCTCTCTCTCTCCCTTTAGTAACCCCACCTCTCTCTCTCTCTCTCCCTCTAGTAACCCCACCCCTCTCTCTCTCTCTCCCTCTAGTAACCCCACCCCTCTCTCTCTCTCTCCCTCTAGTAACCCCACCCCTCTCTCTCTCTCTCCCTCTAGTAACCCCACCCCTCTCTCTCTCTCCCTCTAGTAACCCCACCTCTCTCTCTCTCCCTCTAGTAACCCCACCCCTCTCTCTCTCTCTCTCTCCCTCTAGTAACCCCACCTCTCTCTCTCTCTCCCTCTAGTAACCCCACCCCTCTCTCTCTCTCTCTCTAGTAACCCCACCTCTCTCTCTCTCTCTCTCCCTCTAGTAACCCCACCTCTCTCTCTCTCCCTCTCTCCCTCTCCCTAGCTTGTCACAACACAGCTGATTGGCTCAAACGCATTAAGAAGGAAATAAATTCCAAAAATGAACTCTTAATAGAAATGCATTCCAGGTGACTACCTCATGAAGCTGGTTGAGAGAATGCCGAGATTGTGAAAAGCTGTCATCAAGACAAAGGGTGGCTATTTGAAGAATCAAATATAAAATAGATTTGATTTAACACTTGATTTGTTTAACACTTTTTTTTTGGTTACTACATGATTCCATATGTGTTATTCCAATTTGTAAGTCGCTCTGGATAAGAGCGTCTGCTAAATGACTTAAATGTAAATGTAAATGTAATTTCATAGTTTTGATGTCTTCACTATTATTCTACAATGTAGAAAATAGTAAAAAATAAATGACTGAGTAGGTCAGTCACAGAAGAAGGAAATATAACAAAACCGGTTTTCGGAGCAATAAAAAAAGTTTAGAAATTATGAAAAATATTTATAATATTCTACTCATTAGCCACTAGAGGGCGATTTGGTAATTTGACCGCAGGAAAGGGCTACAACAGACAGGTATGCACTCATTGAGTATTTATAAAAGAAACAGGAAATGTGACATTGAGAAATGTAACAATGGACAGTGTGCATGAGTCGTTGTTGTCCCTGCTTGCTCTCCTTTGTGTGTGTGTGTGTGTGTGTGTGTGTGTGTGTGTGTGTGTGTGTGTGTGTGTGT
This sequence comes from Salvelinus alpinus, assembly GCF_045679555.1. Lineage (NCBI taxonomy): Eukaryota > Metazoa > Chordata > Actinopteri > Salmoniformes > Salmonidae > Salvelinus > Salvelinus alpinus. Next base: position 3,782,355 of record NC_092119.1, read on the forward strand.
GTGTGTGTGTGTGTGTGTGTGTGTGTGTGTGTGTGTGTGTGTGTGTGTGTGTGTGTGTGTGTGTGTGTGTGTGTGTGTGTGTGTTTAATGCAAATTGAGCATGTTGGCACTTTGTGTCTGTGGTCGTGGGCATTGTGTTCGGCAGCAGCGGTGGTTGATGCCAGCATGCAATGGGTGTGGAGGTGAAGGAGGGGTGAGAATGGGTGGGGGGGGGGTCTCTGTGCTGCTGGGTAATCTGACCGTCCTCTGACAACAATCAAAAGTCCCCTTTTCAATACATCAGCAGGACAGAGAGGGAGAGAGAGGGAGAGAGAGGGAGAGAGAGAGAGAGAGAGAGAGAGACGGAGAGAGAGAGAGACAGAGAGAACGAGAGACTGGGCAACCAGTGAAGAACAAACACCATTGTAAATACAACCCATATTTATGTTTATTTATTTTAACTTGTGTGCTTTAACCATTTGTACATTGTTACAACACTGCATATATATAATATGACATTTGTCATGTCTTTATTGTTTTGAAACTTCTGTATGTGTAATGTTTACTGTTAATTTTTATTGTTTATTTCACTTTTGTATATTATCTACCTCACTTGCTTTGGCAATGTTAACACATGTTTCCCATGCCAATAAAGCCCCTTGAATTGAATTGAATTGAATTGAATTGAGAGAGACAGAGAGAGAGATATTAGAGAGACATATTTCCCTCAGATTACACAGATCCACAAAGAATTCGAAAACAAATCCAATTTTGATAAACTCCCATATCTACTGGGTGAAATTCCACAGTGTGCCATCACAGCAGCAAGATTTGTGACCTGTTGCCACAAGAAAAGGGCAACCAGTGAAGAACAAACACCATTGTAAATACAACCCATATTTACGTTTATTTATTTTAACTTGTGTGCTTTAACCATTTGTACATTGTTACAACACTGTATATATATAATATGACATTTGTAATGTCTTTATTGTTTTGAAACTTCTGTATGTGTAATGTTTACTGTTAATTTTTTTCACTTTTGTATATTATCTACCTCACTTGCTTTGGCAATGTTAACACATGTTTCCCATGCCAATAAAGCCCCTTGAATTGAATTGAATTGAATAGAATAGAATAGAATAGAGAGAGAGAGAGAGAGAGAGAGAGAGAGAGAGAGAGAGAGAGAGAGAGAGAGAGAGAGAGAGAGAGAGAGAGAGAGAGAGAGAGAGAGAGAGAGAGAGAGAGAGAGAGAGACTATTTGTCTCTTTTTTTGTGCATGAGTCGGCTGGCCTTAGCCTGAAATGGCCATGTTGCTTGGTTACCTCCCAGGCTGCTGTGTGTGTGGAGAGGGTCTGTGCCACAGTTCTCCCCAAAGGTGACGCCGAGGCCCTAAAATCCCACCTAGGTAGTCTAGTCTCTACAAATAAAATAAAAACTCAATCGGAGTCAAATGTAAATCCACAACCCTCTGATTTTTATTTGAAAGAATAATTTATTTGATGTAGCATTGTCAGGAGACAAGAAAAACAAGAAATAACCACGGGTCAATTCTGTAGCAAGCATTGAAAATAACATTAATAGGAATAATTATTTTAATCATAAATAATAATAGTAGTAGTAATAATAATAATAATAATAATAATAGTTACATTTATACAAGCTAGAAATGTCATGTCTTTTGCAGTAAAATAATTGTTAAACACGTCACACACTGGTCCTGGTCAGTCGTAGCCCCTCTCTGCTAGCCTGAAACCCAGACCTGTTTTGTCGTGACATTCCACTTCCTGTACTCCGTGTCATATGCCAAACATGGATTGGAATGAGAGCAAAAACAGCTCAGAGTGGAGAACGTAGAATCGTCTAGACTAGAAGTGGATTAGTCAACCCTAGTCCTGGAGTGGAGAACGTAGAATCGTCTAGACTAGAAGTGGTTTAGGCAACCCTAGTCCTGGAGTGGAGAACGTAGAATCGTCTAGACTAGAAGTGGATTAGGCAACCCTGGTCCTGGAGTGGAGAACGTAGAATCGTCTAGACTAGAAGTGGATTAGGCAACCCTGGTCCTGGAGTGGAGAACGTAGAATCGTCTAGACTAGAAGTGGATTAGGCAACCCTAGTCCTGGAGTGGAGAACGTAGAATCGTCTAGACTAGAAGTGGTTTAGGCAACCCTGGTCCTGGAGGGGAGAACGTAGAATCGTCTAGACTAGAAGTGGTTTAGGCAACCCTAGTCCTGGAGTGGAGAACGTAGAATCGTCTAGACTAGAAGTGGATTAGGCAACCCTGGTCCTGGAGTGGAGAACGTAGAATCGTCTAGACTAGAAGTGGTTTAGGCAACCAGGGGAGACCAGGTAGCTGGAATTCAGCCAGTCACTGATAGTTATCCATCCACTTGATGAGGGGATTAGTGGAATCAGGTGTGGTGATTGGTTGGAACTAAACCCTGATAGTGATCCATTAGTAGAATCAGGTGTGGTGATTGGTTGGAACTAAACCCTGATAGTGATCCATTAGTAGAATCAGGTGTGGTGATTGGTTGGAACTAAACCCTGCAGCTCTCCAGGACCAAGGTTAACTACCGCATGGTCTCTACAATCATCTTTGATTCCACTGAGTTGATTTCAGTTCAGCTAGTAGTTCTCTATAGCCCCAGTTACCAGCCAGCTAGTAGTTATCTGTAGCCCCAGTTACCAGTCAGCTAGTAGTTCTCTGTAGCCCCAGTTACCAGTCAGCTAGTAGTTCTCTGTAGCCCCAGTTACCAGTCAGCTAGTAGTTCTCTATAGCCCCAGTTACCAGTCAGCTAGTAGCTCTCTATAGCCCCAGTTACCAGTCAGCTAGTAGTTCTCTATAGCCCCAGTTACCAGTCAGCTAGTAGTTCTCTATAGCCCCAGTTACCAGTCAGCTAGTAGTTCTCTGTAGACCCAGTTACCAGTCAGCTAGTAGTTCTCTATAGACCCAGTTACCAGTCAGCTAGTAGTTCTCTGTAGCCCCAGTTAGCAGTCAGCTAGTAGTTCTCTATAGCCCCAGTTACCAGTCAGCTAGTAGTTCTCTATAGCCCCAGTTACCAGTCAGCTAGTAGTTCTCTGTAGCCCCAGTTAGCAGTCAGCTAGTAGTTCTCTATAGCCCCAGTTACCAGTCAGCTAGTAGTTCTCTGTAGCCCCAGTTAGCAGTCAGCTAGTAGTTCTCTGTAGCCCCAGTTAGCAGTCAGCTAGTAGTTCTCTATAGCCCCAGTTAGCAGTCAGCTAGTAGTTCTCTATAGCCCCAGTTACCAGTCAGCTAGTAGTTCTCTATAGCCCCAGTTACCAGTCAGCTAGTAGTTCTCTATAGCCCCAGTTACCAGTCAGCTAGTAGTTCTCTATAGCCCCAGTTACCAGTCAGCTAGTAGTTCTCTGTAGCCCCAGTTAGCAGTCAGCTAGTAGTTCTCTGTAGCCCCAGTTACCAGTCAGCTAGTAGTTCTCTATAGCCCCAGTTACCAGTCAGCTAGTAGTTCTCTGTAGCCCCAGTTACCAGTCAGCTAGTAGTTCTCTGTAGCCCCAGTTACCAGTCAGCTAGTAGTTCTCTATAGCCCCAGTTACCAGTCAGCTAGTAGTTCTCTGTAGCCCCAGTTACCAGTCAGCTAGTAGTTCTCTGTAGCCCCAGTTACCAGTCAGCTAGTAGTTCTCTGTAGCCCCAGTTACCAGTCAGCTAGTAGTTCTCTATAGCCCCAGTTACCAGTCAGCTAGTAGTTCTCTATAGCCCCAGTTACCAGTCAGCTAGTAGTTCTCTATAGCCCCAGTTACCAGTCAGCATGTAGTTCTCTGTAGCCCCAGTTACCAGTCAGCTAGTAGTTCTCTGTAGCCCCAGTTACCAGTCAGCTAGTAGTTCTCTGTAGCCCCAGTTACCAGTCAGCTAGTAGTTCTCTATAGCCTCAGTTACCAGTCAGCTAGTAGTTCTCTGTAGCCCCAGTTACCAGTCAGCTAGTAGTTCTCTATAGCCCCAGTTAGCAGTCAGCTAGTAGTTCTCTATAGCCCCAGTTACCAGTCAGCTAGTAGTTCTCTATAGCCCCAGTTACCAGTCAGCTAGTAGTTCTCTATAGCCCCAGTTAGCAGTCAGCTAGTAGTTCTCTATAGCCCCAGTTACCAGTCAGCGAGTAGTTCTCTATAGCCCCAGTTACCAGTCAGCTAGTAGTTCTCTATAGCCCCAGTTAGCAGTCAGCTAGTAGTTCTCTATAGCCCCAGTTACCAGTCAGCTAGTAGTTCTCTGTAGCCCCAGTTACCAGTCAGCTAGTAGTTCTCTATAGCCCCAGTTACCAGTCAGCTAGTAGTTCTCTATAGCCCCAGTTACCAGTCAGCTAGTAGTTCTCTATAGCCCCAGTTACCAGTCAGCTAGTAGTTCTCTATAGCCCCAGTTACCAGTCAGCTAGTAGTTCTCTATAGCCCCAGTTACCAGTCAGCTAGTAGTTCTCTATAGCCCCAGTTACCAGTCAGCTAGTAGTTCTCTATAGCCCCAGTTACCAGTCAGCTAGTAGTTCTCTGTAGACCCAGTTACCAGTCAGCTAGTAGTTCTCTGTAGACCCAGTTACCAGTCAGCTAGTAGTTCTCTATAGACCCAGTTACCAGTCAGCTAGTAGTTCTCTATAGCCCCAGTTACCAGTCAGCTAGTAGTTCTCTATAGCCCCAGTTACCAGTCAGCTAGTAGTTCTCTGTAGCCCCAGTTACCAGTCAGCTAGTAGTTCTCTATAGCCCCAGTTACCAGTCAGCTAGTAGTTCTCTGTAGCCCTAGTAAGGAGTCCCAGCTAGTTTAGCCAAACTAGCATGCCGAGCTAATATAGTCTCTGCAACTCAGAGAATAGAATACAGAATCTTCTAGAAGAATCTTCTAGCTTTACAATTCAGTTCAGTTCAGCTAGTCTAACAACACTTTCATTTAGCTAGCTAGTTATGTTAAGCCTCAGTTAGAAGTCGCCGCTAGTTTGACCAAACTAATTGTAACTAGCTCTGGTCTCAGTGACGAGAAGAGAGGAGGGAATCGTTCAGAATTGTCCAGCTTCACAGCTCAGGTCAGCTTCGGCTAAACGGTTTTAGCATAACAGCTCAAATGAGTTCAGTTGAGTTCAGTCAAGATAGTAGTCAGAGTTTAGCAAACTTTACCTTCAGCTAGCAGCCCAAGCTAACAGGGGAGCTAACGGGGGAGCTAACAGGGGGAGCTAACGGGGGAGCTAACGGGGGAGCTAACAGGGGGAGCTAACGGGGGAGCTCACAGGGGGAGCTAACGGGGGGAGCTAACGGGGGAGCTAACGGGGGCGCTAACGGGGGAGCTAACGGGGGATAACACTTATTACATTGAGAGCCAGGAGGAGGGGGCGGGGGTGAGGAGAGTGGGGGGCGGGGGGGGGGGGGGGGGCGTACAGTCAAAACATCCAATGGGTCTCAGAAGAAGACGAAGAAAAAAAATAGGTGAAAATCAACAACATCAGCTTAGTATTTCTTTCCCAGCTGGGATGGAAATGTGGCAGTTGGGAATGTCACTTTGCTTCATAATTCAAAACACTCTGCAGCGTGGGAGTGTTTCTCTGATCTCCTCCATACTTTACAGTCCATGGAGGGGGGGTACGGACAGGTAGTATATGAACGGGGGAATTGTTTGTGTGTAGGGGAGGGGAACACACATCTTTTAAAAAGGAATTCGTTCCCAGACACACAGTAGAAAGTCTTCATACCACAACATCGCAACAATTCTTTGTGTCTATGAATCGGATGGAGGATGGAGTTTGTCACTTTGTGCTGAAGAAGGGGTGTCGGGAGAGGGGGGGGGGGGTCACTTTATTAGAAGTGGTCTTCGTCTGATACATCCACAATATAGATTAGATATAGGGCTGGATTCAATTCCGTGAATCTTCCGCGATACGGATTGAATTCAACACATTTGTCTTCATACTCGTCCCGAGGCAAAGTTGTCCGTAGAAAACTGTTTCCGGGCCGATGTCTCAACATCGGGTTTTTATTGGAGCGTTAAAACCCACTTAAGATAGAAAACCGATAAGGTCTAATCTCAAAATGTTATCTAAAAACATGTTCATTTTTTATATTTACAGCTCTTTTTTTTAAAAACACAATGTTGTTGTTTTGTTGTTGACGTTTGTCTGTAAGTACAGTGAGATGTGACAGAGTTTTGTTTTGATGAAACATCCCCGACATTAATGACATTTACTCTTCAACTCCATTCATCCATAGATATAGTTGTCTGTGAGTCTTCAGCAGAAAACCATTCCTCTCGCTGTTTTGTTGGCCACAAATGAAGAAGAAAAAATACAGGTCAAAGTGTAACATTTTACAAAAAACTGTAGTAGACAGAATTGTACAAAAAAAACTGAAAATGTATACAGTTTTTAAAACAAAACTTTTAATTCCTTTTTAATTTTTTTGAGTGTGGACTCTAAGTGCAGTGGTTTTGTCCCGAAAACGTCACGTCCACGTTATTCGTTCAGTAGTTCCTGCAGACAGTTGGGTGATTTGAAGACCTCGGGGACTTCACTGTCTAGTTTACAGATCACCTTATAGATGGCCTTCTTCCAGGATGGGTCCACGTCTTTCCCTGCTACTATGGCGTTGAAAAACTCCCTCAACGTCAGCTGGGACACTTCCAGGAATCGCTCTGGAACCTGAGAGAGAGAGAGAGAGAGAGACAGAGAGAGAGAGAGAGAGAGAGAGAGACACACAGAGAGAGACAGAGACAGAGAGACAGAGAGAGAGACAGAGAGAGAGACAGAGAGAGAGAGATCAGGTTACGTCTCAAGGGTTGTGGTTCAGCAGATGAATAATAATATCTGCAGGTACAGTAATATCTGCAGGTACAGTAATATCTGCAGGTACAGTAATATCTGTAGGTACAGTAATATCTGTAGGTACAGTAATATCTGTAGGTACAGTCCAGCCATACAGCCACCTTGAGGTTGCAAGTTCAGCACGCCATAGTATTCACATAGTACATGCTGGGACTCGACACACACAAGCACCACACACACACACACACACACACAGAGATAGTTGGGCAGGCAGACAAAGGGAGACGGATAGAGCCATCTGTAATTTGGACCTCTTTACAGGCCTGATTTACGATGGACAAGACAGATCTCTCTCTGTGTGTGTTAAGCCTATGATAGCTGTGTTCCAGTGTTTAGTGGTCGACTAGGCCGCTCATAATGGATTCATCTTTACAATAGCCTACAACAGACTGTGTGTGTGTGTGTGTGTATGTGTATGTGTATGTGTGTGTGTGTGTGTGTGTGTGTGTGTGTGTGTGTGTGTGTGTGTGTGTGTGTGTGTGTGTGTGTGTGAAGACCAACAGCTGAGTATCACCACAATAAGATGAGAGGTAACCAACAATTAAAGCCTCCAGCCAGCAGACAGAGAGAAAAGGGTTTGTGACAAGAATAACTCTCTCTCTCTCTCAATTCAATTCAAATGGCTTAATTTGCAGGTGAAACATTGTCAAAGCAAGTTAAATAGATCATAAACTAAAGTGAAATACACAATAAAAAACTAACAGTAAACATTACACAGTAAACATTACACACTGTGGTATTTCACCCAGTGGATATGGGAGTTTATCAAAATCAGGTTTGTTTTACAATTATTTGTGGCTCTGTGTAATCTGAGGGAAATATGTGTCTCTAATATGGTCATACATTTGGCAGGAGGTTAGGAAGTGCAGCTCAGTTTCCACCTCATTTTGTGGGCAGTGTGCACATAGTCTGTCTTCTCTTGAGAGCCAGGTCTACCTACTGCGTCCTTTCTCAATAGCAAGGCTATGCTCACTGAGTCTGTACATAGTCAAAGCGGTCAGGTATTCTGCCGCTGTGTACTCTCTGTTTAGGGCCGAATATCATTCTAGTTTGCTCTGTTTATTTGTTAATTCTTTCCAATGTGTCAAGTAATTATCTTTTTGTTTTCTCATGATTTGCTTGGGTCTAATTGTGTTGCTGTCCTGGGGCTCTGTGGGGTCTGTTTGTGTTTGTGAACAGAGCCCCAGGACCAGCTTGCTTAGGGGACTCTTCTCCAGGTTCATCTCTCTGTAGGTGATGGCTTTGTTATGGAAGGTTTGGGAATCGCTTCCTTTTAGGTGGTTGTAGAATTTAACGTCTCTTTTCTGGATTTTGTTAATTAGCGGGTATCGACCTAATTCTACTCTGCGTGCATTATTTGGTGTTTTACGTTGTACACGGAGGATATTTTTGCAGAATTCTGCATGCAGAGTCTCAATTTGGTGTTTGTCCCATTTTGTGAATTCTTGGTTGGTGAGCGGACCCCAGACTTCACAACCATAAAGGGCAATGGGTTCAATAACTGAATCAAGTATTTTTAACCAGATCCTAATCAGAATCTGTGCAGAAGATCTAGGTGCTGCTGTAGGCCCTCCTTGGTTGGTGACAGACGCACCAGATCATCAGCAAACAGTAGACATCTGACTTCAGATTCTAGTAGGGTGAGACCGGGTGCTGCAGACTGTTCTAGTGCCCTCGCCAATTTGTTAATATATATGTTGAAGAGGGTGGGGCTGAAGCTGCATCCCTGTCTCACCCCACGACCCTGTGAGAGGAAATGTGCGTTTTTTTTCTCCCAATTTTAACCGCACACTTGTTGTGTACATGGATTTTATAATGTCGTATGTTTTTCCCCCAACACCACTTTCCATCAATTTGTATAGCAGACCCTCATGCAAAATTCTGTTGAAGGCTTTTTTGAAATCAACAAAGAAGACTTTGCCTTTGTTTTGTTTGGTTGTCAATTAGGGTGTGCAGGGTGAATGTGGTCTGTCGTACAGTAATTTGATAAAAAGCCAATTTGACATTTGCTCAGTACATTGTTTTCACTGAGGAAATGTACGAGTCTGCTATTAGTGATAATGCAGAGGATTTTCCCAAGGTTGCTGTTGACGCATATCCCACGATAGTTATTGGGGTCAAATTTGTCTCCACTTTTGTGGATTGGGGTGATCAGTCCTTGGTTCCAAATATTGGGGAAGATGCCAGAGGTAAGAATGATGTTAAATAGTTTTAGTATAGCCAATTGGAATTTGTTGTCTGTATATTTGATCATTTCATTGAGGATACCATCAACACCACAGGCCTTTTTGTGTTGGAGGGTTTGTATTTTGTCCTGTAGTTCATTCAATGTAATTGGAGAATCCAGTGGGTTCTGGTAGTCTTTAATAGCTGATTTGTATTTGATCATGTTATATGTTTTTTGCTGTTTGTTCTTTGTTCTTTGTTATAGAGCCAAAAAGATTGGAGAAGTGGTTTATCCATACATCTCCATTTTGGATAGATAATTCTTCGTGTTGTTGTTTGTTTAGTGTTTTCTAATTTTCCCAGAATTGGTTAGAGTCTATGGATTCTTCAATTACATTGATCTGATTTCTGACGTGCTGTTCCTTCTTTTTCCGTGGTGTATTTCTGTATTGTTTTAGTGATTCACCATAGTGAAGGCGTAGACTCAAGTTTTCTGGGTCTCTGTTTTTGGTTGGATAGGTTTCTCAATTTCTTTCTTAGGCTTTTGCATTCTTCCTCTCTCTCTCTCTCTCTCTCTCTCTCTCTCTCTCTCTCTCTCTCTCTCTCTCTCTCTCTCTCTCTCTCTCTCTCTCTCTCTCTCTCTCTCTCTCTCTGTCTCTCTCTCTCTCTCTCTCTGTCTCTCTCTCTCTGTCTCTCTCTCTCTCTCTCTCTCTCTCTCTCTCTCTCTCTCTCTCTCTCTCTCTCTCTCTCTCTCTCTCTCTCTCTCTCTCTCTGTCTCTCTACCCCTCTGTCTCTCTCTCTCTCTCTCTCTCTCTCTCTCTCTCTGTCTCTCTCTCTCTCTCTCTCTCTCTCTCTCTCTCTCTCTCTCTCTCTCTCTCTGTCTCTGTCTCTGTCTCTCGCTCTCTCTCTCTCTCTCTCTCTCTCTCTCTCTCTCTCTCTCTCTCTCTCTCTCTCTCTCTCTCTCTCTCTCTCTCTCTCTCTCCCAACCCCCGGACACACACATCATTCTTTCTTCCTCAAATCAGACTTCCTTTGGGCAACCCCTCTGGTACCCAGTGTCCAGTGATCTCACTGGCTCCTAAGGTGTGTGTGTGTGCGTGTGTGTGTATGTGTGTGTGTGTGCAGAACAGCTGTCTCTGACAATAGGCAGAGTCTCAGTAACAAAGACGCGTCCTTCAGACCGTCATGTGATATGAGGGGCTGCCTCACGGTCAGATGACCCTGGCTATTGTCTCAGCACACACACACACACACACACACACACACACACACACACACACACACACACACACACACACACACACACACACACACACACACACACACACACACACACACACACACACACACACACACACACACACACACACACACACACAGCCCGCGTGACTCCAATCAGTCTCAGTAACAAAGACATTGCCTTCATCTTATCCTCGAGAATGCTTGAATGCACTCACACACACAAACACACACACACTCTCTAAAGACACACACACACACTCTCTTAAGACACACACACACACACACAGCAATCTCAATGCCGTTTACCCTCTGTCTTAGAGACAAAGACACCTGCCGTCCCAGCTTAGTGTAATTATAGCTATCTGTCAGACCCCCTGATAACTTGTTCTATAAGTTAACATAACCACTGTTGTCAGACCCTCTGCTAACTTGCTCTATAAGTTAACATAATCACTACCATTCTCTACTCTGGGGAAGAGAGGAGAAGAGAAGAGAGGGGGAAGAGAGGAAAGGGAGAGGAAGAGGGAGAAGAAGTAAAGAGAGGGAAGAAAGGATGGGAGGAGGGGGAGAAAGGGAGGATAGAAGTGGAGGGTGTAGTCTTTAAACATAATGTCGTCTCAGAAGAGTTATTCAGACCCAGAGCTTTGTGGAGAGGTAACAACCAGATACACAAAGAGAGAGGGAGGAGAGGGAGAGAAAGAAAGAGGGAGATGAAGGAGAGAGAGAACATTTAAATTGAATTGAGAAAGAAAGAGAGAGAGAGAGGGCAGAAAGAGAAGAGAGGGGGAGGGTACGAGGGAGAGGAGAGAGAGAGAGAGAGAGAGAGAGAGAGAGAGAGAGAGAGAGAGAGAGAGAGAGAGAGAGAGAGAGAGAGAGAGAGAGAGAGAGAGAGAGATTTTTTCCCTTTTGTATTTTAACTATTTGCCCATCATTACAACACTGTATAAGGACATAATATGACATTTGAAATGTCTTTATTCTTTTGGAACTTTTGTGAGTGTAATGTTAACTATTAATTTCTGATGGTTTATTTCACTTTTGTTTATTATCTATTTAATTTGCTTTGGCAATGTTAACATTGTTTCCCATGCCAATAAAGTCCCTTGAACTGAGAGAGGGGTTGAAAGAGAAGGGGGACAGAAGGAGGGAGAGAGAGAGAGGAGAGGGGGTGAAAGAGAGGGGGGATGGTAGGAGGGAGAGAGAGAGGAGAGGGGTTGAAAGAGAAGGGGGACGGAAGGAGGGAGAGAGAGAGAGGAGAGGGGGTGAAAGAGAGGGGGGATGGTAGGAAGGAGGGAGAGAGAGAGAGGAGAGGGGGTGAAAGAGAGGGGGGATGGTAGGAAGGAGGGAGAGAGAGAGAGAGGAGAGGGGTTGAAAGAGAAGGGGGACGGAAGGAGGGAGAGAGAAAGAGAGAGGAGAGGGGGTGAAAGAGAGGGGGGATGGTAGGAAGGAGGGAGAGAGAGAGAGGAGAGGGAGTGAAAGAGAGAGGGATGGTAGGAGGGAGAGAGAGAGAGGGGGGACGGTAGGAGGGAGAGAGAGAGGAGAGGGGGTGAACGAGAGGGGGGACGGTAGGAGGGAGAGAGAGAGAGGGGGGACGGTAGGAGGGAGAGAGAGAGGAGAGGGGGTGAAAGAGAGGGGGGACGGAAGGAGGGAGAGAGAAAGAGAGAGGAGAGGGGGTGAAAGAGAGGGGGGATGGTAGGAGGGAGAGAGAGAGAGGGGGGACGGTAGGAGGGAGAGAGAGAGGAGAGGGGGTGAACGAGAGGGGGGACGGTAGGAGGGAGAGAGAAAGAGAGAGGAGAGGGGTTGAAAGAGAAGGGGGACGGAAGGAGGGAGAGAGAAAGAGAGAGGAGAGGGGGTGAACGAGAGGGGGGATGGTAGGAAGGAGGGAGAGAGAGAGAGGAGAGGGAGTGAAAGAGAGAGGGATGGTAGGAGGGAGAGAGAGAGAGGGGGGACGGTAGGAGGGAGAGAGAGAGGAGAGGGGGTGAACGAGAGGGGGGACGGTAGGAGGGAGAGAGAGAGAGGGGGGACGGTAGGAGGGAGAGAGAGAGGAGAGGGGGTGAAAGAGAGGGGGGACGGAAGGAGGGAGAGAGAAAGAGAGAGGAGAGGGGGTGAAAGAGAGGGGAATGGTAGGAAGGAGGGAGAGAGAGAGAGGAGAGGGGGTGAAAGAGAGGGGGATGGTAGGAGGGAGAGAGAGAGAGGGGGGACGGTAGGAGGGAGAGAGAGAGGAGAGGGGGTGAACGAGAGGGGGGGCGGTAGGAGGGAGAGAGAGAGAGGGGGGACGGTAGGAGGGAGAGAGAGAGAGAGAGGAGAGGGGGTGAAAGAGAGGGGGGATGGTAGGAGGGAGAGAGAGAAAGAGAGAGAGAGGGGGTAAAAGAGAGGGGGGGCGGTAGGAGGGAGAGAGAGAGGAGATGGGGTGAAAGAGAGGGGGGCGGTAGGAGGGAGAGAGAGAAAGAGAGAGAGAGAGGGTGAAAGAGAGGGGGGACGGTAGGAGGGAGAGAGAGAGGAGAGGGGGTGAAAGAGAGGGGGGATGATAGGAGGGAGAGAAATACATAAAAGGGAGAGCTCCCCAGTGTTCAAGTAGACGCAACATGTGTGTATTAATTGATTGTTCTCTGGGCTAGAGAAATATTGATCACAGACACTCACACACACCTAGAACACTTTAAAACACACACGTACGTACAAGCACACGCATGCACGCACGCACACACACACACACACACACACACGCACAAGCCCCTCCATCGCAGAGGAAATAGTGACATGTCTTTTCATCAGTAAAAGACAGAGACGGTAAAGAGTTAGAGAATAGAAACATGGAGAGTTTTCTCTAACAGGGTGGGAACTAATCACATAGGAAACATGATAGTCCTGAAACATGACAATCCTGAAACATGACAATCCTGAAACATGACAATCCTGAAACATGACAATCCTGAAACATGACAATCCTGAAACATGACAATCCTGAAACATGACAATCCTGAAACATGACAATCCTGAAACATGACAATCCTGAAACATGAGTCCTGAAACATGAGTCCTGAAACGTGTGTGTGAACCTTCTGTAGCCTCGATGTGTATGTGTGTTTGTGTGTGTGGGTGTGTGTGTTTGTGTTCGTGTATGTGTGTTTGTGTGTGTGGGTGTGTGTGTTTGTGTGTGTTTGTGTGTGCGTGTGTGTTTGTGTGTGTGGGTGTGTGTGTTTGTGTTCGTGTATGTGTGTTTGTGTGTGTGGGTGTGTGTGTTTGTGTGTGTTTGTGTGTGCGTGTGTGTTTGTGTGTGTGCTCCTTTGAATTGTAGACTAAAGGAAAGATGAGACCCTCCTCTTTAAGCTCCCAGAAATGTCCCCCCTCTCCATACCCCCGAGGCCAAGCCCCACAACCCCTCCCCTGTGTGTGCCACCCATGAACCTTAAGTGCCTCTTGCCAGCTGATAGAATACATGCAGAGGCTTGTCCTCCAGAATGTGTGACACACTCCATCAGACATTAAGCAGAGCCCAACACTTCCTCTGTGTGTGTGTGTGTGTGTGTGTGTGTGTGTGTGTGTGTGTGTGTGTGTGTGTGTGTGTGTGTGTGTGTGTGTGTGTGTGTGTGTGTGTGTGTGCGCGTGTGTGTGTGCCAACTTTGAAAGAACGTCTATTCTTCCAACTAGTCGATCTCCAAGACATTTCTAGTCGATCTCCAAGACATTTCTAGTCGATCTCCAAGACATTTCTAGTCGATCTCCAAGACATTTCTAGTCGATCTCCAAGACATTTCTAGTCGATCTCCAAGACATTTCTAGTCGATCACCAAGACATTTCTAGTCGATCTCCAAGACATTTCTAGTCGATCTCCAAGACATTTCTAGTCGATCTCCAAGACATTTCTAGTCGATCTCCAAGACATTTCTAGTCGATCTCCAAGACATTTCTAGTCGATCTCCAAGACATTTCTAGTCGATCTCCAAGACATTTCTAGTCGATCACCAAGACATTTCTAGTCGATCTCCAAGACATTTCTAGTCGATCTCCAAGACATTTCTAGTCGATCTCCAAGACATTTCTAGTCGATCTCCAAGACATTTCTAGTCGATCTCCAAGACATTTCTAGTCGATCTCCAAGACATTTCTAGTCGATCTCCAAGACATTTCTAGTCGATCACCAAGACATTTCTAGTCGATCACCAAGACATTTCTAGTCGATCGCCAAACATTTCTGTAAAAAACAACTACGATAAAGTCTTGCGTTCCCATTTTTATTTCTTTTTTTCACGCTGTTGGAAAAGTGTTCCCATTTTGAACCATTTCATTGGTCTGAAGGAGAGCAAATCAAGTGCACCTATAGGCCTATCGCTGGCCAATCAGATGGCTGAGATCACTGTGTCTGCACTGTTTCCTCTCTCCATACACTATAGAAGAAGCCTAAAATAGGGCTGCTGCCACACAGTAAAATTCCCCCGTAATCTCCTCTTATGCACTCTGGCACATGTGTTGGTAATATCCAACTAGCTAATGACCATCAGGTCGCTACAGGCCTGGTACTCAGGGCTCTATTGTCCTTCCATCAGGTCTCTACAGGCCTGTTACTCAGGGCTCTATTGTCCCTCCATCAGGTCTCTACAGGCCTGTTACTCAGGGCTCTATTGTCCCTCCATCAGGTCGCTACAGGCCTGGTACTCAGGGCTCTATTGTCCCTCCATCAGGTCGCTACAGGCCTGGTACTCAGGGCTCTATTGTCCCTCCATCAGGTCGCTACAGGCCTGTTACTCAGGGCTCTATTGTCCCTCCATCAGGTCGTTACAGGCCTGGTACTCAGGGCTCTATTGTCCCTCCATCAGGTCGCTACAGGCCTGGTACTCAGGGCTCTATTGTCCCTCCATCAGGTCGCTACAGACCTGGTACTCAGGGCTCTATTGTCCCTCCATCAGGTCGCTACAGGCCTGTTACTCAGGGCTCTATTGTCCCTCCATCAGGTCGCTACAGGCCTGGTACTCAGGGCTCTATTGTCCCTCCATCAGGTCGCTACAGGCCTGGTACTCAGGGCTCTATTGTCCCTCCATCAGGTCGCTACAGGCCTGTTACTCAGGGCTCTATTGTCCCTCCATCAGGTCGTTACAGGCCTGGTACTCAGGGCTCCATTGTCCCTCCATCAGGTCGCTACAGGCCTGGTACTCAGGGCTCTATTGTCCCTCCATCAGGTCGCTACAGGCCTGGTACTCAGGGCTCTATTGTCTCTCCATCAGGTCGCTACAGGCCTGGTACTCAGGGCTCTATTGTCCCTCTAACCACTCTGACACGAATGCAAATGAAAACAAAAATCAACAGAACAGCATCTTTAAATACTCACTTCACTGTGATTGGTCAATCTGAAGAAAGAAGTTCAAACAGGAAGTAGAGCTGCTGAGAGTGCTGCAGCACATCTGAACAATCAGAATAATAATATTTAAAAAATATATATATTGAAATTATTATTATTTATTTGTTTTCACAAAAGTAGTGCACTGGGCCTTTACTTGTATTTGTGGACCGATATAGACGTCGGCAACGCGAGCAAAACAATATATTTTTTTCACCCATCGCCGCTTTGACAAAAAAGTTAGTTGTATAATTAAGAACAGAATGTTGCTGGTTTCAACAGTTGGAATTGTGAGAGTCGTTGTCCCTGTCTCTCTGTGATGTCATTCTAATGGAATCCACAAAGATCACAACCATGTCCTCAAACATTTACATCAAAACCTGAAAAGTTATGGGCAAAGACACAAAACATCCACATCAAATTAAATATTTTTCTTGATCAAATAACATGGAAAACAACAATTTTTCTTGCAGGATTAATTTACCATGGACACTGTGCTAACAAACCTCCAGACGAGCTTCAATGCCATACAGCACTCCTTCCGTGGCCTCCAACTGCTTTTAAATGCTAGTAAAACTAAATGCATGCACTTCAACCGATCGCTGCCCGCACCCGCCCGCCTGTCCAACATCACTACTCTGGACGGTTCTGACTTAGAATATGTGGACCACTACAAATACCTAGGTGTCTGGTTAGACTGTAAACTCTCCTTCCAGACTCACATCAAACATCTCCAATCCAAAGTTAAATCTAGAATCGGCTTCCTATTCCGCAACAAAGCCTCCTTCACTCATGCTGCCAAACATACCCTCGTAAAACTGACTATCCTACCAATCCTTGACTTTGGCGACGTAATTTACAAAATAGCCTCCAACACTGTACTCAGCAAACTGGATGTAGTCTATCACAGTGTCATCCGTTTTGTCACCAAAGCCCCATATACTACCCACCACTGCGACCTGTATGCTCTCGTTGGCTGGCTCTCGCTACATATTCGTCGCCAAACCCACTGGCTACAGGTCATCTATAAGTCTCCAGCAGGTATGTCTCAATGGTCATCCCCAAAGCCAACTCCCCCTTTGGCCGCCTTTCCTTCCAGTTCTCTGCTGCCAATGACTGGAACGAATTGCAAAAATCACTGAAGTTGGAGACTTATATCTCCCTCACTGACTTTAAGCGTCAGCTGTCAGAGCAGCTCACCGATTGCTGCAGCTGTACATAGCCCATCTGTAAATAGCCCATCCAACCAACTACCTACCTCACCCCCATATTTGTTTTAGTTTTTCTGCTCTTTTGCACACCAGTATTTCTACTTGCACATCCTCATCTGCACATATATCACTCCAGTGTAAATTGCCAAATTGTAAGTACTTCGCCACTATTGGTCTATTTATTGCCTTACCTCCTTACTTCATTTGCACACACTGTATACAGATTTTTATACTGTATTATTGACTGTACGTTTTGTTTACTCCATGTGTAACTCTGTGTTGTTGTTTGTGTCGCACTGCTTTGCTTTATCTTGGCCAGGTCGCAGTTGTAAATGAGAACTTGTTCTCAACTGGCCTACCTGGTTAAATAAAGGTGAATAAAGGTGAAATAAATAAAACATCCCTTCCTTACAAGCCACTTAATGTAAATGTACATCGACTGGTCATCTAGGTTTGTACCTGTAGACTTTCCATCACCGTGACGATAAAACAACGTACAATCCAGTAATTGAGTACATTGAGACATCAAGTGGTTTGTGATGACGTGGCTCAGTTGGTAGAGCATGGTGCTAGCAATGCTAAGGTTGTGGGTCTGAATTCCCGCGGGGGGGTGGGGGGGGGGGACCAGTATCAACAGTATGAACATGTATGCACCCCCTACTGTAAGTTGCTCTGGATAAGAGCGTCTACAAAAAAATTTAAAAAAGGAATGAATAGACCATTTCATTTTTCACATAGAAATACGTTTTCAAGAAATTGGAAATTGCATTCCAGGTGACTACCTCATGAAGCTGGTTGAGAGAATGTCAAGAGTGTGCAAAGCTGTCATCAAGGCAAAGGGTGGCTACTTTGAAGAATCTCAAATATAAAATATATTTTGATTTGTTTAACACTTTTTTTGGTTACTACATGATTCCATATGTGTTATTTCATAGTTTTGATGTCGTCACTATTATTCTACAATGTAGAAAATAGTAAAAAATAAAGAAAAACCCTGGAATGAGTAGGTGTGTCCAAACTTTTGATTGATAGTGTATATCAAGCAAGTATTTTTATATTCCACAAGTATTATCAGATTAACTGTTTTGTACAGATAATTATCAGACTCAAATTACAAAGGCTGGTAAACACTCAAATACAATTCGTTTGAACTTTTTCACAAAAGTAGTGCACTGGGCCTTTACTAGTCCTGTATTAACAGACTGATATAGCCTTCTGTAACACTGGGCCTTTACTAGTCCTGTATTAGAGGACTGATATAGCCTTCTGTAACACTGGGCCTTTACTAGTCCTGTATTAGAGGACTGATATAGCTTTCTGTAACACTGGACCTTTACTAGTCCTGTATTAGAGGACTGATATAGCCTTCTGTAACACTGGGCCTTTACTAGTCCTGTATTAGAGGACTGATATAGCCTTCTGTAACACTGGGCCTTTACTAGTCCTGTATTAGAGGACTGATATAGCTTTCTGTAACACTGGACCTTTACTAGTCCTGTATTAACAGACTGATATAGCCTTCCGTAACACTGGGCCTTTACTAGTCCTGTATTAGAGGACTGATATAGCCTTCTGTAACACTGGGCCTTTACTAGTCCTGTATTAGAGGACTGATATAGCTTTCTGTAACACTGGGCCTTTACTAGTCCTGTATTAGAGGACTGATATAGCTTTCTGTAACACTGGGCCTTTACTAGTCCTGTATTAGAGGACTGATATAGCCTTCTGTAACACTGGGCCTTTACTAGTCCTGTATTAGAGGACTGATATAGCCTTCTGTAACACTGGGCCTTTACTAGTCCTGTATTAGAGGACTGATATAGCCTTCTGTAACACTGGGCCTTTACTAGTCCTGTATTAGAGGACTGATATAGCCTTCTGTAACACTGGGCCTTTACTAGTCCTGTATTAGAGGACTGGTATAGCATTCTGTAACACTGGGCCTTTACTAGTCCTGTATTAACAGACTGATATAGCCTTCTGTAACACTGGGCCTTTACTAGTCCTGTATTAACAGACTGATATAGCCTTCCGTAACACTGGGCCTTTACTAGTCCTGTATTAGAGGACTGATATAGCCTTCTGTAACACTGGGCCTTTACTAGTCCTGTATTAACAGACTGATATAGCTTTCTGTAACACTGGGCCTTTACTAGTCCTGTATTAGAGGACTGATATAGCCTTCTGTAACACTGGGCCTTTACTAGTCCTGTATTAACAGACTGATATAGCTTTCTGTAACACTGGGCCTTTACTAGTCCTGTATTAGAGGACTGGTATAGCATTCTGTAACACTGGGCCTTTACTAGTCCTGTATTAACAGACTGATATAGCCTTCTGTAACACTGGGCCTTTACTAGTCCTGTATTAACAGACTGATATAGCCTTCCGTAACACTGGGCCTTTACTAGTCCTGTATTAGAGGACTGATATAGCCTTCTGTAACACTGGGCCTTTACTAGTCCTGTATTAACAGACTGATATAGCTTTCTGTAACACTGGGCCTTTACTAGTCCTGTATTAGAGGACTGATATAGCCTTCTGTAACACTGGGCCTTTACTAGTCCTGTATTAGAGGACTGATATAGACGTCTTCATCGCGGGCAAAACCATTTCTGCACCCCTGTTAGGCAAAAACAACATCGCAGCACACCCACCCCAAACTACTTCCCGCGGTTTTTAGAGTTCAACAACAGGTTGAAATTGAGTGGAAAGCCTGGTCTTTGTGGACGTGAAACAGGAACAGGAAATGGACAGTGCTTTGTCAGGTGATGATTACTTCAAAACAACCCCGATGTAAATTCAGAGTTTATGCATATTCATTAGACCAATCCCGAATTAAACCATAAAAAAATTAAATGATGATTGTGCCAATATAAAACACAGCCTACTGCTTCACTGCAGAAAAAAACCTTAAAAGAAAACTAATTTAAGAAGCCTTTGGTAGATAATTGGCCTATACTCCAAAATTAAACATATTCTAGTAATCTCCTTTGAGGTAATACTGGATAATTATGCAAATTGGATGGACTGGTTACCTCATGCTATGCCCCAAACTTTGGAGAGAACGTACACGGCATACAGAGTACTGGGTAGCTGCAGGAACCGTGTTGGAGAGCCCATGGCATACAGAGTACTGGGTAGCTGCAGGAACAGTGTTGGAGAGCCCATGGCATACAGAGTACTGGGTAGGAACAGGGTTGGAGAGCCCATGGCATACAGAGTACTGGGTAGGAACAGGGTTGGAGAGCCCATGGCATACAGAGTACTGGGTAGCTGCAGGAACCGTGTTGGAGAGCCCATGGCATACAGAGTACTGGGTAGCTGCAGGAACAGTGTTGGAGAGCCCATGGCATACAGAGTACTGGGTAGCTGCAGGAACAGGGTTGGAGAGACCATGGCATACAGAGTACTGGGTAGCTGCAGGAACAGGGTTGGAGAGACCATGGCATACAGAGTACTGGGTAGGAACAGGGTTGGAGAGCCCATGGCAGTGAGCGTACTGGGTAGCTGCAGGGACAGGGTTGGAGAGCCCATGGCATACAGAGTACTGGGTAGGAACAGGGTTGGAGAGCCCATGGCATACAGAGTACTGGGTAGGAACAGGGTTGGAGAGCCCATGGCATACAGAGTACTGGGTAGGAACAGGGTTGGAGAGCCCATGGCATACAGAGTACTGGGTAGCTGCAGGAACCGTGTTGGAGAGCCCATGGCATACAGAGTACTGGGTAGCTGCAGGAACAGTGTTGGAGAGCCCATGGCATACAGAGTACTGGGTAGCTGCAGGAACAGGGTTGGAGAGACCATGGCATACAGAGTACTGGGTAGCTGCAGGAACAGGGTTGGAGAGACCATGGCATACAGAGTACTGGGTAGGAACAGGGTTGGAGAGCCCATGGCAGTGAGAGTACTGGGTAGCTGCAGGGACAGGGTTGGAGAGCCCATGGCATACAGAGTACTGGGTAGGAACAGGGTTGGAGAGCCCATGGCATACAGAGTACTGGGTAGGAACAGGGTTGGAGAGCCCATGGCATACAGAGTACTGGGTAGCTGCAGGGACAGGGTTGGAGAGCCCATGGCATACAGAGTACTGGGTAGGAACAGGGTTGGAGAGCCCATGGCATACAGAGTACTGGGTAGGAACAGGGTTGGAGAGCCCATGGCATACAGAGTACTGGGTAGCTGCAGGAACCGGGTTGGAGAGCCCATGGTATACAGAGTACTGGGTAGCTGCAGGAACAGTGTTGGAGAGCCCATGGCAGTGAGAGTACTGGGTAGCTGCAGGAACAGGGTAGGAGAGCCCATGGCATACAGAGTACTGGGTAGCTGCAGGAACAGGGTTGGAGAGCCCATGGCATACAGAGTACTGGGTAGCTGCAGGAACAGGGTTGGAGAGCCCATGGCATACAGAGTACTGGGTAGCTGCAGAAACAGGGTAGGAGAGCCCATGGCATACAGAGTACTGGGTAGCTGCAGGAACAGGGTTGGAGAGCCCATGGTATACAGAGTACTGGGTAGCTGCAGGAACAGGGTTGGAGAGCCCATGGCATACAGAGTACTGGGTAGCTGCAGGAACAGGGTTGGAGAGCCCATGGTATACAGAGTACTGGGTAGCTGCAGGAACAGGGTTGGAGAGCCCATGGCATACAGAGTACTGGGTAGCTGCAGGAACAGGGTAGGAGAGCCCATGGCATACAGAGTACTGGGTAGCTGCAGGAACAGGGTTGGAGAGCCCATGGTATACAGAGTACTGGGTAGCTGCAGGAACAGGGTTGGAGAGCCCATGGCATACAGAGTACTGGGTAGCTGCAGGAACAGGGTTGGAGAGCCCATGGTATACAGAGTACTGGGTAGCTGCAGGAACAGGGTTGGAGAGCCCGTGGCATACAGAGTACTGGGTAGCTGCAGGAACAGGGTTGGAGAGACCATGGTATACAGAGTACTGGGTAGCTGCAGGGACAGGGTTGGAGAGCCCATGGTATACAGAGTACTGGGTAGCTGCAGGAACAGGGTTGGAGAGCCCATGGTATACAGAGTACTGGGTAGCTGCAGGAACAGGGTAGGAGAGCCCGTGGCATACAGAGTACTGGGTAGCTGCAGGAACAGGGTTGGAGAGCCCATGGCATACAGAGTACTGGGTAGCTGCAGGAACAGGGTAGGAGAGCCCGTGGCATACAGAGTACTGGGTAGCTGCAGGAACAGGGTTGGAGAGCCCGTGGCATACAGAGTACTGGGTAGCTGCAGGAACAGGGTTGGAGAGCCCGTGGCATACAGAGTACTGGGTAGCTGCAGGAACAGGGTTGGAGAGCCCATGGCATACAGAGTACTGGGTAGGAACAGGGTTGGAGAGCCCATGGCATACAGAGTACTGGGTAGCTGCAGGAACAGGGTTGGAGAGCCCATGGTATACAGAGTACTGGGTAGCTGCAGGGACAGGGTTGGAGAGCCCATGGCAGACAGAGTACTGGGTAGCTGCAGGAACAGGGTAGGAGAGCCCATGGTATACAGAGTACTGGGTAGCTGCAGGGACAGGGTTGGAGAGCCCATGGTATACAGAGTACTGGGTAGCTGCAGGGACAGGGTTGGAGAGCCCATGGTATACAGAGTACTGGGTAGCTGCAGGAACAGGGTAGGAGAGCCCGTGGCATACAGAGTACTGGGTAGCTGCAGGAACAGGGTTGGAGAGCCCATGGCATACAGAGTACTGGGTAGCTGCAGGAACAGGGTTGGAGAGGCCATGGCATACAGAGTACTGGGTAGCTGCAGGAACAGGGTTGGAGAGCCCATGGCATACAGAGTACTGGGTAGCTGCAGGAATAGGGTAGGAGAGCCCGTGGCATACAGAGTACTGGGTAGCTGCAGGAATAGGGTTGGAGAGCCCATGGTATACAGAGTACTGGGTAGCTGCAGGAACAGGGTTGGAGAGCCCATGGTATACAGAGTACTGGGTAGCTGCAGGGACAGGGTTGGAGAGCCCATGGCATACAGAGTACTGGGTAGCTGCAGGAACAGGGTTGGAGAGCCCATGGCATACAGAGTACTGGGTAGCTGCAGGAACAGGGTTGGAGAGCCCATGGTATACAGAGTACTGGGTAGCTGCAGGAACAGGGTTGGAGAGCCCATGGCATACAGAGTACTGGGTAGCTGCAGGAACAGGGTTGGAGAGCCCATGGTATACAGAGTACTGGGTAGCTGCAGGAACAGGGTTGGAGAGCCCATGGCATACAGAGTACTGGGTAGGAACAGGGTAGGAGAGCCCATGGCATACAGAGTACTGGGTAGCTGCAGGAACAGGGTTGGAGAGACCATGGCATACAGAGTACTGGGTAGCTGCAGGGACAGGGTAGGAGAGCCCGTGGCATACAGAGTACTGGGTAGCTGCAGGGACAGGGTAGGAGAGCCCGTGGTATACAGAGTACAGGTGGAATATCACCTGTTGCACAGCGAGAGGCTGCATGCTCCTCATTGGATCGTCAGTGGTTGATGGGTGGAGTCAAACCGAAGCAGCCTATCTGATTGAAAAAAACGAACAAGCAGGAAAACGGCCCTCCATTCGCTACTCCAGTTCCTGTTCCTGTTCCTGTTCCTGTTCCTGTTCCTGTTCCTACTCCTGTTCCTGTTCCTGTTCCTACTCCTGTTCCTGTTCCTGTTCCTACTCCTGTTCCTACTCCTGTTCCTGTTCCTGTTCCTACTCCTGTTCCTGTTCCTGTTCCTACTCCTGTTCCTACTCCTGTTCCTACTCCTGTTCCTACTCCTGTTCCTACTCCTGTTCCTACTCCTGTTCCTACTCCTGTTCCTACGGATGAGAAGTCTTTTTCCCCCTGTACCTGTTCCATTTGATAACGGGCCAGTCTAAATCGAAAACTAATGTTGACATATTAGTAAAGACAAGATGAAATTGAGAATAGTCTGATGGTTGAAAATAGGATCACTTGATGAGAGAACAGTGTGTGCAGCCTGAGGCAAGGGACAGAGAGCAAGCTTTTTAGCGACTTTTTCAAATAGTCAATAGACTTTAGTTGCACCTTGCAGCCCATATATACAGTATATACAAAGGTATGTGGACACCCCTTCCAATTAGTGGATTAGCTATTTCAGCCACACCCATTGCTGACAGGTGTATAAAATCGAGCACACAGCCATGCGATCTCCATAGACAAACATTGGCAGTAGAATGGCCGATACTGAAGAGCTCAGTGACTTTCAACGTGGCACCGTCATAGGATGCCACCTTTCCAGCAAGTCAGTTCGTCAAATGTCTGCTCTGCTAGAGCTCCCCCGGTCAACTGTAAGTGCTGTTATTGTGAAGTGGAAACGTCTAGGAGCAACAACGGCTCTGCCGCAAAGTGGTAGGCCACACAAGCTCACAGAACGGGACCGCCAAGTGCTGAAGATTGTAGAGTGAAAAACCGTCTGTTCTCGATTGCAACACTCACTACAGAGATCCAAACTGCCTCTGGAAGCAACGTCAGCACAATAACTGTTCGTCGGGAGCTTCATGAAATGGGTTTCCATGACCGAGCAGCCGCACACAAGCCTAAGATCACCATGCGCAACGCCAAGCATCGGCTGGAGTGGTGTAAAGCTCGCCGCCATTGGACTCTGGAGCAGTGGAAATGCATTGTCTGGAGTGATGAATCACGCTTCACCTTCTGGCAGTCCGAAGGACAAATATGGTTTTGGAGGATGCCAGGAGAACGCTACCTGCCCGAATGCATAGTGCCAACTGTAAAGTTTGGTGGAGGAGGCATTATGGTACGGGCTAGGCCTCTTAGTTCCAGTGAAGGGAAATCTTAACGCTACAGCATACAATGACATTCAAGACGATTCTGTCCTTCCAACTTTGTGGCAACAGTTTGGAGAAGGCCCATTCATGTTTCAGCATGACAATGCCCCCGTGCACAAAGCCAGGTCCATACAGAAATGGTTTGTCGAGATTGGTGTGGAAGAACTTGACTGGTCCGCACAGAGCCCTGACCTTAACCCCATCGAACACCTTTGGGATGAATTGGAACGCCGACTGTTAGCCAGGCCTAATCACCCAACATCAATGCCTGACCTCACTAATGTTCCCGCAGCAATGTTCCAACATCTAGTGGAAAGCCTTCCCAGAAGAGTGGAAGCTGTTTTAGCAGGAAACGGGGGACCAACTCCATATTAATGAGATGTTCACATACTTTTGGTCATGTAGTGTATGTTTTTCTAAGGTTTGTCATTCCCAACTAAAGTTGCCAAATAAATCTAATTCTAGCGTATAGTGCTCGTTTCAATTGATCACTTTTACGCATTAAAATGCCCACTTCATCCCTACAGCCTATAGCATGGCTCATAGCCAGATAACATATAGTGGGCCAACTCATATTCTGTTCTTCTGAAATACACACTACAAACAGCACTGCAGCGGTAAACAAATAAAATCGCTCCTCCATTTCCTGTTGGCTAAAAGTAGAATCGTTCGCCTAATTTCAGTTTATGTGACTAAACAAACAAGTATAGTGCAGAAAAACATTGTACCATCAAAAAATTCAACGCTGTGTAATATATTTTCCATAAAGCAGAAATATTTTCAGCTGTTTGAAGCTGGTGTACAAAATCTAAAGTAAAAGACGCACAAATTAAACTTAAGTAACGGGAAGCATAGAAAGATCACACATAGAACAGATATACCGCTTCTTAGACTGGCTTTCAATGAGAATGACAGATCTATCACACACATTTCTCCCTCTCTTTCTCTCTCTCCCTCTCTTTCTCTCTCTCACTGTCTCGCTCTCACTGTCTCTCTCTCTCTCTGTCTCTGTCTCTCTCTCTCTCTCTCTCTCTGTCTGTCTGTCTGTCTGTCTGTCTGTCTGTCTGTCTGTCTGTCTGTCTGTCTGTCTGTCTGTCTGTCTGTCTGTCTGTCTGTCTGTCTGTCTGTCTGTCTCTCTCTCTCTCTCTGTCTCTCTCTCTCTCTGTCTCTCTCTCTCTGTCTCTCTCTCTCTCTCTGTCTCTCTCTCTCTCTCTCTGTCTCTCTCCGTCTCTCTCTGTCTCTGTCTCTCTCTCTCTCTCTCTCTCTCTCTCTCTCTCTCTCTCTCTCTCTCTCTCTCTCTCTCTCTCTCTCTCTCTCTCTCTCTCTCTCCATTTCTATTCCAGTATTTTCTGAGTGGAAAATTAATTCAGCAATTAGGGAACAAAGAGAATCATATTTGGGAGAAAGAGAGGGAGGAAGGCAAGGAGAGAGATGGAAGAAAGGTAAAGAAAGGGGGGAGAGGTTCAACAACCTAAAAGAGGAGGCTAAAGAGGGGGAGGAGCAGAGAGAGAAAGAGCAGGGAGAAGGTAATTAATGAAGTTCCTTTAATTACCGCTGCTTGTCTCACACACACACACACACACACACACACACACACACACACACACACACACACACACACACACACACACACACACACACACACACACACACACACACACACACACACAGACACACACACAATGAATACCACAATTATGTCATTAAAAAGTTTATAACGTAAAGAGTGAATGAGAGAGAAAAAGGGACAGAAGGAAAAGACCAACGACAACAAAGTATTCTCTGTGGGTGGAGCAGAGGAGAGGAGCGGAGGAGAGGAGAGGAGGAGAGGAGAGGAGAGGAGCGGAGGAGAGGAGAGGAGCGGAGGAGAGGAGAGGAGGAGAGGAGAGGAGAGGAGCGGAGGACAGGAGAGGAGAGGAAGAGAGGAGAGGAGAGGAGGAGAGGAGAGGAGAGGAGCGGAGGAGAGGAGAGGAGAGGAGGAAAGGAGAGGAGAGGAGCGGAGGAGAGGAGAGGAGAGGAGGAGAGGAGAGGAGCGGAGGAGAGGAGCGGAGGAGAGGAGAGGAGCAGAGGAGAGGAGCGGAGGAGAGGAGCGGAGGAGAGGAACGGGTGGATGGGAGAAGAGAGGAACGGGTGGAGGAGAGGAGGAGAGGGGAACGGGTGGAGGAGAGGAGAAGAGAGGAACGGGTGGAGGAGAGGAGGAGAGGGGAACGGGTGGAGGAGAGGAGAAGAGGGGAACGGGTGGAGGAGAGGAGAAGAGGGGAACGGGTGGAGGAGAGGAGGAGAGGGGAACGGGTGGAGGAGAGGAGAAGAGGGGAACGGGTGGAAGAGAGGAGAAGAGGGGAACGGGTGGAGGAGAGGAGAAGAGAGGAACAGGTGGAGGAGAGGAGAAGAGAGGAACGGGTGGAGGAGAGGAGAAGAGGGGAACGGGTGGAGGAGAGGAGAAGAGAGGAACGGGTGGAGGAGAGGAGAAGAGAGGAACGGGTGGAGGAGAGGAGAAGAGAGGAACGGTGGAGGAGAGGAGAAGAGAGGAACGGGTGGAGGAGAGGAGAAGAGAGGAACGGGTGGATGGGAGAAGAGATGACCGGGTGGAGGAGAAGAGATGACCGGGTGGAGGAGAGGAGAAGAGAGGAACGGGTGGAGGAGAGGATAAGAGGGGAACGGGTGGAGGAGAGGAGAAGAGGGGAACGGGTGGAGGAGAGGAGAAGAGAGGAACGGGTGGAGGAGAGGAGGAGAGGGGAACGGGTGGAGGAGAGGAGAAGAGGGGAACGGGTGGAGGAGAGGAGAAGAGGGGAACGGGTGGAGGAGAGGAGGAGAGGGGAACGGGTGGAGGAGAGGAGAAGAGGGGAACGGGTGGAGGAGAGGAGAAGAGGGGAACGGGTGGAGGAGAGGAGGAGAGGGGAACGGGTGGAGGAGAGGAGAAGAGGGGAACGGGTGGAGGAGAGGAGAAGAGAGGAACGGGTGGAGGAGAGGAGAAGAGGGGAACGGGTGGAGGAGAGGAGGAGAGGGGAACGGGTGGAGGAGAGGAGAAGAGGGGAACGGGTGGAGGAGAGGAGAAGAGGGGAACGGGTGGAGGAGAGGAGGAGAGGGGAACGGGTGGAGGAGAGGAGAAGAGGGGAACGGGTGGAGGAGAGGAGGAGAGGGGAACGGGTGGAGGAGAGGAGGAGAGGGGAACGGGTGGAGGAGAGGAGGAGAGGGGAACGGGTGAACATTGACAGAGTAGATAACCATCAAAAGAAGGAGAGCCCGTGGGACAGAGGACAGACTCAAACAGGGAAGGGGAGAGGGGGAGGAGACGGGAGGAAGGAGGTAAAGGGGGTGAGGTGGGGGACAGTCCAAGTCCAAGGTGGAACTTTGATGATGCTAAATTTGGCAAAAGGAGGAGAATGGATGTGTGTGTGTGTGTGTGTGTGTGTGTGTGTGTGTGTGTGTGTGTGTGTGTGTGTGTGCGTGCGTGCGTGCGTGCGTGCGTGCGTGCGTGCGTGCGTGCGTGCGTGTGTGTGGGGGGGGGGGGACTTGCTGAATAGGCTGTGGTTCCAGTTTCATGGGTCTGAGTTTAACAGCAGAAGAATGAGGGAGGACAGAGAGATGAAGAGAGGACAGAGAGACGAAGAGAGGTCAGAGAAATGAAGAGAGGACA
Organism: Salvelinus alpinus; assembly: GCF_045679555.1. Lineage (NCBI taxonomy): Eukaryota > Metazoa > Chordata > Actinopteri > Salmoniformes > Salmonidae > Salvelinus > Salvelinus alpinus. Next base: position 3,810,533 of record NC_092119.1, read on the forward strand.
GAGAAATTAAGAGAGGACAGAGAAATTAAGAGAGGACAGAGACGAAGGGCGGACAGAGAGATGAAGAGAGGACAGAGAGATGAAGAGAGGACACAGAGACGAAGGGCGGACAGAGAGATGAAGAGAGGACACAGAGACGAAGGGCGGACAGAGAGATGAAGAGAGGACACAGAGACGAAGGGCGGACAGAGAGATGAAGAGAGGACACAGAGATGAAGAGAGGACACAGAGATGAAGAGAGGACACAGAGATTAACTTCTTATGGCTGCAGGGGCAGTATTAATTAGCTTGGATAAAAGGTGCCCATTTCAAACGGCCTCGTACTCAATTCTTGCTCGTACAATATGCATATTATTATTACTATTGGATAGAAAACACTCTCAAGTTTCTAAAACCGTTTGAATTATATCTGTGAGTAAAACAGAACTCATTTTGGTAGCAAACTTCCTGTCAGAAAGTGAAAAATCTGAAATCGAGGCTCTGTTCCAGGGCCTCCCTAATCGTTTGCTTGAAATCTATTAGTATACATGCACTTCATACGCCTTCCACTAGATGTCAATAGGCTGTGAGAGGTGAAATGGGGTCTCTAGCTCTTTCTATGGTCAAAAGAGAGAGCTTGGAATGACAGGACCCCAAATTCCTTTGTTCAGGAAGATGCGGAAAGGACTTCCGCATTGGCTTCTGAAAAGCTTTTGTTATAGACGGCAAATATCTCCGGCTTTGATTTTATTTGATAAATGTGACAATATCATCGTAAAGTATGTTTTTTCAATATAGTTTAATCAGATTATTGAAATTTTTTCGGGAGTTTTGGCGTGTTCCGTTCTCTGCGTTTGTTGACGAAGGAGAGCTTCGCGCCACTTGGCAAGTTTTGGTTGCTAATTCGAGAGGGAAAAAGGACATTCTAAATCCAAACAACGATTGTTCTGGACAAAGGACCACTTGTACAAGATTCTGATGGAAGCTCAACCAAAGTAGGACCCATTTATGATGTTTAAATGTGTTGTTGTGTTTTCCGCCTTGAGTTTTGGCGCTGTGTCGCTATAACGTAAGCTGTATGTCGTAATGAAGTTATTTTTAGAATTCTAACACGGCGATTGCATTAAGAACTAATGTATCTATCATTTGCTGTACAACAAGTATTTTTTAGTAACGTTTATGATTAGTTATTTGGTCAGAATAGGTGAATGTCAGAAATATATCCGGAGATTCTGGAAAATATTTGCTACGTTTTTTACAATGTATAACCACGGATTTCAGCTCTAAATATGCACATTTTCGAACAAAACATAAGTGTATTGTATAACCTGATGTTATAGGACTGTCATCTGATGAAGCTTATCAAGGTTAGTGAGAAATTATATATCTTTTGCTGGTTTGTTACGATCGCTAACTTTTGCTGCTGATAAATGGGTTGTGTTTTTGGCTATTGTGGTAAGCTAATATAATGCTATATTGTGTTTTCGCTGTAAAACACTTAAAACATCTGAAATATTGGCTGGATTCACAAGATGTTTGTCTTTCATTTGCTGTACACCATGTATTTTTCATAAATGTTTTATGATGAGTATTTAGGTATTTCAATTTGGTCTCTGTATATGTTCTAGCTGCTTCGGTGCTATTTCCGATTGTAGCTGCAATGCAAAAATACGATTTATACCTGAAATATGCACATTCTTCGAACAAAACATAGATTTATTGTATAACATGTTATAAGACTGTCATCTGATGAAGTTGTTTCCTGGTTAGTTTGGTTGGTTCTTGGTTAGTTTGGTTGGTTTTGTGCATGCTACCTGTCCTGTGAAAAATGTCTGTGCTTTTTTCTATTTGGTGGTGAGCTAACATAAATATACGTGGTGTTTTCACTATAAAACATTTAAAGAATCGGACATGTTGGCTGGATTCACAAGATGTTTATCTTCCATTTGCTGTATTGGACTTGTTAATGTGTGAAAGTTAAATATTTCTAAAAAATATCTTTTGAATTCCGCGCCCTGCACTTGGACGGGCTGTTGTCATATTGAGCCCGACACCGCCCTGCAGCCATAAAAGGTTAAGAGAGGACACGGAGATGAAGAGAGGACACAGAGATGAAGAGAGGACACAGAGATGAAGAGAGGACACAGAGATGAAGAGAGGACACAGAGATGAAGAGAGGACACAGAGATGAAGAGAGGACACAGAGATGAAGAGAGGACAGAGATGGTACCTGACTCTCTGCTACCTGACTCATTATGCAAAACACCCTTTTCTTGGTCCACTTTAAATATGTATGAGCCTTCTGTGGGTTCGCCCCCAAACTACCTTCTTATAGACTGTGTGGGTGTGTATTAGGTTAAATGCTGTGTAATGGGCTTCTAAATGATTACATTTACATTTATGTCATTTAGCAGACGCTCTTATCCAGAGCGACTTACAAATTGGAAAGTTCAATACATATTCATCCTGGTCCCCCCGTGGGGAATGAACCCACAACCCTGGCGTTGCAAGCGCCATGCTCTACCAACTGAGCCACACGGGACCAATGATGATGATGTGGATGAGCCTGTGTTTAATAGCCTAGGGTCCCAGAGAGAGTCAGAATTAGTAGAGAGAGAGATAGAGAGACAGACAGAGAGAGAGAGACAGAGAGAGAGAGAGAGAGAGAGAGACAGACAGACAGACAGACAGACAGACAGACAGACAGACAGACAGACAGACAGACAGACAGACAGACAGACAGACAGACAGACAGACAGACAGACAGACAGACAGAGACAGAGAGACAGAGCGAGAGAGAGACAGACAGAGACAGAGAGACAGAGCGAGAGAGAGACAGACAGAGAGATAGAGAGACAGACAGAGAGAGAGAGACAGAGAGAGAGAGAGAGACAGACAGACAGACAGACAGAGAGAGACAGACAGAGACAGAGAGACAGAGCGAGAGAGAGACAGACAGAGAGAGAGAGAGAGAGAGAGAGAGAGAGAGAGAGAGAGAGAGAGAGAGAGAGAGAGAGAGAGAGAGAGAGAGAGAGAGAGAGAGAGAGACAGACAGACAGACAGACAGACAGAGAGAGACAGACAGAGACAGAGAGACAGAGCGAGAGAGAGAGAGAGAGAGAGAGAGAGAGAGAGAGAGAGAGAGAGAGAGAGAGAGAGAGAGAGAGAGACAGACAGACAGACAGACAGACAGAGAGAGACAGACAGAGACAGAGAGAGAGAGACAGACAGAGACAGAGAGATGATGACACCCAGTCACCAAGCATCGTCCTCGTCCTCTCACCACCAACCACCCCTTAACCCTACAGCTGTCATACCTCAAAGTCATTGGCCTTGTTGTAGTGCATGTTGAGGGCTCGATAGAGCTCAGACTCCCTGCCCACAGACAGGTCCTCGTTGGTGGTCACTCCCTCGTTGATGGCCTGCCGGGCAAACTTCTCCATCTGGATGTAATAGAACTCTCTGAAGTTACTGAACCACTTGATGAGCTGAGACGTGATGCACCGGTTAAACTGGAGAGAGAGTAAGAGAGGGAAAGAGAGCGGGAGAGAGAGGGAGACAGAGAGAGAGAGAGCGAGAGAGAGAGAGAGAGAGAGAGAGAGACAGAGAGAGAGAGAGAGACCGAGATGTTGAGAGAGAGAGTGAACGCCAGAGACAGAGAAAGAGAGAGAGACAGAGACATTGAGAGAGAGAGAGAGACAGAGAGAGACAGAGAGAGAGAGAGAGAGAGAGAGAGAGAGAGAGAGAGAGAGACAGAGAGAGAGAGAGAGAGAGAGAGAGAGAGAGAGAGAGACAGAGAGAGAGAGAGTAATATTGATCATTATTAATTATTATGATTCCTTTCCTTGTTCTTGGTCTGTTAGAGTATAAACATACATTTTCTTCAGTAATATTAAACTACACTGTCTGTTAAAACTTATTATGGCTGGGGGAAGTATTGAGTAGCTTGGATGAATAAGGTGACCAGAGTAAACTGCCTGCTACTCAGTCCCAGAAGCTAATATATGCATATTATTAGTATATTTGGATAGAAAACACTCTGAAGTTTCTAAAACTGTTTGAATGATGTCTGTGAGTATAACAGAACTCATATGGCAGGCAAAACCCTGAGAAAAAATCCAACCAGGAAGTGGGAAGTCTGAGGTTTGTGGTTTTTCAACTCATCGCCCATCGAATATACAGTGGGATATTGGTCATATTGCACTTCCGAAGGCTTCCACTAGATGTCAACAGTCTTTAGAACCTTGTTTGATGCTTCTACTGTGAAGGAGGGGGGAATGAGGTCTCTTTGAGTCAGGGGTCTGGCATAGTGCCATGAGCTGACCATGCGCGTTCACGTGAGAGTTAGCTTGCGTTCCATTGCATTTCTGAAGACAAAGGAATTCTCCGGTTGGAACATTATTGAAGATTTATTATAAAAACTTCCTAAAGATTGATTCTATACATCGTTTGACATGTTTCTACGGACTGTAACGGATCTTTTGGACTTTTCGTCTGCTCGCGCCTCATGAATTTGGATTACTGGGCTAAACGTGCGAACAAAAAGGAGGTATTTGGACATAAATGATGGACTTTATCGAACAAATCAAACATTTATGGTGGAACTGGGATTCCTGGGAGTGCATTCTGATGAAGATCATCAAAGGTAAGTGAATATTTATAATGCTATTTCTGACTTCTTTTGACTACAACATGGTGTTGTTGTCTGAACGCTGTACTCAGATTATTGCATGGTTTGCTTTTTCCGTAAAGTTTTTTTGAAATCTGAGAAGTGGATCTGTAATTCCATGTATGACACTTGTATTTTCATCAACATTTATGAGTATTTCTGTAAATTGATGTGGCTCTCTGCAAAATCACCGGATGTTTTGGAAGCAAAACATTACTGAACGTAACGCGCCAATGTAAACTGAGATTTTTGGATATAAATATGCACTTTTTCGAACAAAACATACATGTATTGTGTAACATGAAGTCCTATGAGTGTCATCTGATGAAGATCATCAAAGGTTAGTGATTAATTTTATCTCTATTTCTGCTTTTTGTGAGTCCTCTCTTTGGCTGGAAAAATGGCTGTGTTTTTCTGTGACTAGGTACTGACCTAACATAATCCGATGGTGTGCTTTCGTCGTAAAGCCTTTTTGAAATCGGACACTGTGGTGGGTTTATCTTTAAACTGTAAAATACTTGTATGTTTGAGGGATTTTAATTATGAGATTTCTGTTGTTTGAATTTGGTGCCCTGCACTTTCACTGGCTGTTGTCAAATCGAGAAAAAAAAAAGTTACAGAAAAGATAAACCCACAACTACAGTGCCTTGCAAAAGTATTCACCCCCTTGGCATTTGTCCTATTTTGTTGCATTACAACCTGTAATTTAAATAGATTTTTATTTGGATTTCATCTAATGGACAAACACAAAATAGTCCAAATTGTTGAAGTGAAATGTTTTTTTTTTTAAGTGATTCAAAAAATTCTAAAACAATTAATAAATGGAAAAGTAGAATATGAATATTGTATTCACCCCCTTTGCTATGAAGCCCCTAAATAAGATCTGGTGCAATGAATTACCTTCAGAAGTCACATAATTAATTAAATAAAGTCCACCTGTGTGCAATCTAAGTGTCACATGATATGTCACATGATCTCAGTATATATACACCTGTTCTGAAAGGCCGCAGAGTCTGCAACACCACTAAGCAAGGGGCACCACCAAGCAAGCGGCACCATGAAAAATAAAGGAGCTCTCCAAACAGGTCAGAGACAAAGTTGTGGAGAAGTACAGATCAGGGTTGGGTTATAAAAAAATATCTGAAATTGTGAACATCCTACAGAGCACCATTAAATCCATTATTAAAAAAATTGAAAGAAAATGGCACCCCAACAAACCTGCCAAGAGAGGGCCGCCCACCAAAACTCACAGACCAGGCAAGGTGGGCATTAATCAGAGAGGCAACAAACAGACCAAAGATAACCCTGAAGGAGCTGCAAAGCTCCACAGCGGAGATTGGAGTATCTGTCCATAGGACCACTTTAAGCCGTACACTCCAAAGAGCTGGGCTTTACAGAGAGTGGACAGAAAAAAGCCATTGCTTAAAGAAAAAAATAAGCAACTAGTTTGGTGTTTGTCAGAAGGCGTGTGGGAGACAAACATATGAAAGAAGGTACTCTGGTCAGATGAGACTAAAATTTAGCTTTTTCACCATCAAGGAAGATGCTATGTCTGGCACAAACCCAACACCTCTCATCAGCCCGAGAACACCATCCCATCATGCTGTGGGGATGTTTTTCATAGGCAGGGACTGGGAAACTGGTCAGAATTGAAGGAATGATGGATGGCGCTAAATACGGGGAAATTCTTGAGGGAAACCTGTTTCAGTCTTCCAGAGATTGAGACTGGGACGGAGGTTCACCTTCCAACAGGACAATGACCCTAAGCATACTGCTAAAGCAACACTCTAATGGTTTAAGGGGAACATTTAAATGTCTTGGAATGGGCTAGTCAAAGCCCAGACCACAATCCAATTGAGAATCTGTGGTATGACTTAAAGATTGCTGTACACCAGCGGAACCCATCCTACTTTAAGGAGCTGGAGCAGTTTTGCCTTGAAGAATGGGCAAAAATCCCATTAAGTAGATGTGCCAAGTTTATAGAGACATACCCCAAGAGACTTTCAGCTGCAATTACTGCAAAAGGTGGCACTACAAAGTAATGACTTTGTGGGATGAATAGTTATGCACGCTCAAGTTTTCTGTTTTTTTAATCTCATTTCTTGTTTGTTTCACAATAAAAATATTTTGCATCTTCAAAGTGGTAGGCATGTTGTGTAAATCAAATGATACAAACCCCCCCAAAAAATCTAATTTAATTCCAGGTTGTAAGACAACAAAATAGTGAAAACTTTCGCAAGCCAATGTACATCAACAAATAAGTATTTATACCGGTAAATGTGTGTTTTAATATTGTTTTCTTTGGCAACTGTGATATTATATTATATATTACATTATATTACATTATATATTTTATTACATATTATATTATATTACATATCATATTATATTACATTTTCCCTCTAGTACTACTACATAACACGATCTGTGTGATGTCCCTGCTCTTACTACACCACAGGGAGGTGTGTGTGTGTGTGTGTGTGTGGGTGTGTGTGTGTGTGTGTGTGTGTGTGTGTGTGTGTGTGTGTGTGTGTGTGTGTGTGTGTGTGTGTGTGTGTGTGTGTGTGTGTGTGTGTGTGTGTGTGTGTGTGTGTGTGTGTGTGTGTGTGTGTGTGTGTGTTTAGTGGAGTGGAAAAACAGCTTTGACATGGAGATTAGAACAGGCATTGTTACAAGACATTGTCTCATAGGAACAAGGGATAAGAGAGAGGGGGGGAAACGAGGCAAAGGGAGGGGGATGAGTGGAGAGGAAGGATAGAAGGAGAGAGAGGGAAAGGGAGGGGGGTGAGAGGAGAGGAAGGATAGAAGGAGAGAGAGGGAAAGGGAGGGGATGAGAGGAGAGGAAGGATAGAAGGAGAGAGAGGGAAAGGGAGGGGGGTGAGAGGAGAGGAAGGATAGAAGGAGAGAGAGGGAAAGGGTGGGGGGTGAGAGGAGAGGAAGGATAGAAGGAGAGAGAGGGAAAGGGAAGGGATGAGAGGAGAGGAAGGATAGAAGGAGAGAGAGGGAAAAAGAGGGGATGAGTGGAGAGGAAGGATGGAAGGAGAGAGAGGGAAAGGGAGGGGGTGAGGGGAGATGAAGGATGGAAGGAGAGAGAGGGAAAGGGAGGGGGTGAGGGGAGATGAAGGATAGAAGGAGAGAGGGGGAAAGGGAGGGGATGAGAGGAGAGGAAGGATAGAAGGAGAGAGAGGGAAAGAGAGGGGGATGAGGGGAGATGAAGGATAGAAGGAGAGAGAGGGAAAGGGAGGGGGATGAGAGGAGAGGAAGGATGGAAGGAGAGAGAGGGAAAGGGAAGGGATGAGAGGAGTGGAAGGATAGAAGGAGAGAGGGGGAAAGGGAAGGGGGATGAGTGGAGAGGAAGGATGGAAGGAGAGAGAGGGAAAAAGAGGGGATGAGTGGAGAGGAAGGATAGAAGGAGAGAGAGGGAAAGAGAGGGGGATGAGAGGAGTGGAAGGATGGAAGGAGAGAGAGGGAAAGGGAGGGGGATGAGAGGAGAGGAAGGATGGAAGGAGAGAGAGGGAAAAAGAGGGGGGATGAGTGGAGAGGAAGGATGGAAGGAGAGAGAGGGAAAGGGAGGGGGGATGAGTGGAGAGGAAGGATGGAATGAGAGAGAGGGAAAAAGAGGGGATGAGTGGAGGGGAAGGATGGAAGGAGAGAGAGGGAAAGGGAGGGGGGGTGAGTGGAGAGGAAGGATGGAAGGAGAGAGAGGGAAAGGGAGGGGGGATGAGTGGAGAGGAAGGATGGAAGGAGAGAGAGGGAAAAAGAGGGGATGAGTGGAGAGGAAGGATGGAAGGAGAGAGAGGGAAAGGGAGGGGGGATGAGTGGAGAGGAAGGATGGAAGGAGAGAGAGGGAAAGGGAAGGGGGTGAGAGGAGTGGAAGGATAGAAGGAGAGAGGGGGAAAGGGAAGGGGGATGAGAGGAGAGGAAGGATAGAAGGAGAGAGAGGGAAAGGGAGGGGGTGAGAGGAGAGGAAGGATAGAAGGAGAGAGAGGGAAAGGGAAGGGATGAGAGGAGAGGAAGGATAGAAGGAGAGAGAGGGAAAGGGAGGGGAGGCATTTTTCAGGGATGGTCAGAGGGTGACAACATGAACATTAGGTGGGCATGTTTTGAGTGTGTTTGACCATATGCCCATTGTGTGTGTGTGTGTGTGTGTGTGTGTGTGTGTGTGTGTGTGTGTGTGTGTGTGTGTGTGTGTGTGTGTGTGTGTGTGTGTGTGTGTGTGTACACACACACACACAAACGAGCATGCTGAAAACACACACACACACACACACACACACACACACACACACACACACACACACACACACACACACACACACACACACACACACACACACACACACACACACACACACACATACCAAACTAACCCCCACTAACCTATTACTCCACAATCAGCACAAACTAAAAAGACAGACAGATATAGAGACAGACAGACAGAGACAGACAGATACAGAGACAGACAGATACAGAGACAGACAGATATAGAGACAGACAGACAGAGACAGACAGATATAGAGGCAGACAGATACAGAGACAGACAGATATAGACACAGACAGACAGAGACAGACAGATATAAAGGCAGACAGATACAGAGACAGACAGATATAGACACAGACAGACAGAGACAGACAGATACAGAGACAGACAGATACAGAAACAAACATATATAGAGACAGACAGATACAGAGACAGACAGATATAGAGACAGACAGATATAGAGACAGACAGAGGGAAACAGAGGGAAAACGTCTGGGAGATATAGAGACACACAGAATGCCAGGTGGAGTTGGTGATGAAAAGGGGAGATAGAGAGAGTGTCATCCCTATTGTGTTTGCCTGACAGGGTGTTTTCAGTGGAGGGAAGCCCTGTAGGGAGGTGTTAGCGGGAAACACACGCACGCACGCACGCACGCACGCACACACGCACACACACACACACACACACACACATTACATTTCAATTCCAGTAAACCAAATGTCAAATCCAGTTCCAAATGTTCGGAACTGAAAAGAGGAGAATTGTCTGTAATGTCAGTATACTTCCTGAATTGTCTGTAATTTCAGTATACTTCCTGAATTGTCTGTAATTTCAGTATACTTCCTGAATTGTCTGTAATTTCAGTATACTTCCTGAATTGTCTGTAATTTCAGTATACTTCCTGAATTGTCTGTAATTTCAGTATACTTCCTAAAATGTCTGTAATTTCAGTATACTTCCTGAATTGTCTGTAATTTCAGTATACTTCCTGAATTGTCTGTAATTTCAGTACACTTCCTGAATTGTCTGTAATTTCAGTATACTTCCTGAATTGTCTGTAATTTCAGTATACTTCCTGAATTGTCTGTAATTTCAGTATACTTCCTGAATTGTCTGTAATTTCAGTATACTTCCTGAATTGTCTGTAATTTCAGTATACTTCCTGAATTGTCTGTAATTTCAGTATACTTCCTGAATTGTCTGTAATTTCAGTATACTTCCTGAAATGTCTGTAATTTCAGTATACTTCCTGAATTGTCTGTAATTACAGTATACTTCCTGAATTGTCTGTAATTTCAGTATACTTCCTGAATTGTCTGTAATTTCAGTATACTTCCTGAATTGTCTGTAATTTCAGTATACTTCCTGAATTGTCTGTAATTTCAGTATACTTCCTGAATTTTACATCCCACAGAGAGAGGCTGTTGATGGTACGTTTAGAGACATCAGAAGGATGTTGATGGTGGGGGACGTTTAGAGACATCAGAATGATGGTGATGATGGGGGACGTTTAGAGACATCAGAAGGATGGTGATGGGACGTTTATAGACATCAGAAGGATGGTGATGATGGGGGACGTTTAGAGACATCAGAAGGATGGTGATGGTACGTTTAGAGACATCAGAAGGATGGTGATGGGACGTTTATAGACATCAGAAGGATGTTGATGGTGGGGGACGTTTAGAGACATCAGAAGGATGGTGATGGTGGGGGACGTTTAGAGATGGTGATGGGGGGGGACGTTTAGAGACATCAGAAGGATGGTGATGGTGGGGGACGTTTAGAGATGGTGATGGGGGGGGACGTTTAGAGACATCAGAAGGATGGTGATGGTACGTTTAGAGACATCAGAAGGATGGTGATGGTGGGGGACGTTTAGAGATGGTGATGGTGGGGGACGTTTAGAGACATCAGAAGGATGGTGATGGTGATGGACGTTTAGAGACATCAGAAGGATGGTGATGGTGGGGGACGTTTAGAGACATCAGAAGGATGGTGATGGATGGGGGACGTTTAGAGACATCAGAAGGATGGTGATGGGACGTTTAGAGACATCAGAAGGATGGTGATGGTGGGGGACGTTTAGAGACATCAGAAGGATGGTGATGGTACGTTTAGAGACATCAGAAGGATGGTGATGGGACGTTTAGAGACATCAGAAGGATGGTGATGGTGGGGGACGTTTAGAGACATCAGAAGGATGGTGATGGTACGTTTAGAGACATCAGAAGGATGGTGATGGGACGTTTAGAGACATCAGAAGGATGGTGATGGTGGGGGACGTTTAGAGACATCAGAAGGATGGTGATGGTACGTTTAGAGACATCAGAAGGATGGTGATGGGACGTTTAGAGACATCAGAAGGATGGTGATGGT
>NC_092119.1:3826818-3836818 GCF_045679555.1 Salvelinus alpinus
TAATGGTGAGAGGTTTCCTTCCTCTCCGGCAACTGAGTTAGGAAGGACACCTGTATCTTTGTAGTAACTGGGTGTATTGATACACCATCCAAAGTGTAATTAATGACTTCACCATGCTCAAAGGGATATTCAATGTCTGCTTTTTTGTTTACCCATCTAACAATATGTGCCTTTCTTTGCGAACCATTGGAAAACCTTCCTCGTCTTTGTGGTTGAATCTGTGCTTGAAATTCACTGCTCGACTGAAGGACCTTGCAGATAATTGTATGTGTGGGGTACAGAGATGAGGTAGTCATTAAAAAAAAACATTTTAAACACTATTATTGCACACAGAGTGAGTCTATGCAACTTATTATGTCACTTGTTCAGCACATTTTTACTCTTGAACTTATTTAACAAAATGGTTGAATGCTTACTGATTCGAGACGTTTCAGCTTTTCATTTTTAATGAATTTGTCAACGTTTCTAAAAACATAATTCCACGTTTAACATTATGGGTTATTGTGTCTAGAACAGTGACACAAAAATGTACATTTAATCCATTTTAAATTCAGGTTGAAACACAACAAAATGTCTAGAAAGGTCATGGGGGTGTGAACGCTTTCTGAAAGCACTGTAGCCATTGTGATGAAATCATCACGGTTGTTCCATGAAATGAGTGCATTTTAAAACTTTTTTTTTAAAAAGTCTGTTATATTAAATTAAGTACCCTTTAATTAATACAGACCACGTGGAGAATTCAATACATCCCCCCCCCCCCCCCAAAAAAAAATGTATACGAATAAAGAGTATATACATTTTAACATGTTCCTCCATTCCTCTGTGACTTCCAGGAAGAGTTTTACCCCAACATTTCTCTATGTTTCTTCTTCTGATTATTATTTATTTAATGTGATTAGTGATTCATTTACATCTGTCCCTCATTCTAAGGTCAAACCTGTTACGTGAACTGAACTCTCGTTAAAAAAATAACAAATACAATCCAAAAGAAACATTGAATATCTAATAGTCAAATCATAGTGTAAAAAGCAGGTGAGCTGCTTCTACTCTGTTTGTCCATTTCCTGGTGTTTTGTGGGGGAAAAAAACGAGTGGGTTGAGCATAACACGTTAAGCCTGTTACCCATAGATACAACACACAACAAGGTTTAATTCCCCCCTGTCACAATGGAATTTAAGGCTGATTTAAAATTAAATGGCCAATCCTGTTACTTCATTTGGAGGTTAATAAACACTTACTATATAATTTAACCTTATTATTTTATTATTTAACCTTATGAGATGTGAAAACATGTTTTTTTATGAAGTTGAACATATTAGGTTTTTTGTTGTTGACCAAGTTCCACTTCTCAAAAGACACCGAATTGATGGAATGACCCCATATCTGTTTACATGGTGTTCTTAGGGCGAGGAGCAGGTACTGAACACTTATCAACCTGCCGCTGCCGACAACGGTTGCCACGGCAGCTAAACGAGGATGCGGCGTTGCCGTGAGGAAGTGGTCGCCGTAGATACAGGCCCGAGGGCAGCTGGTTTTGTGTGTGTGTGCTTCTCATTTGAATAATGCGTCCTAAATCTGTCAGTGCGTTGAGCAGCCGTATGCTCATTCAAACAACAAAACCCACCTCGTAAATACCACACAATCACTGCCTTTTGTTTTGGTGCTGTCGAGTTGTGTTTTTTAATTTGTTTGTTCGCCCCTCCCTGTGCTCTGTCTTTTTCTCAGCTTCCCCCTTTCTCTCAGTCCAAATAAACAGCCTGCCAAACAGAGTGTGTGTGTGTGTGTGTGTGTGTGTGTGTGTGTGTGTGTGTGTGTGTGTGTGTGTGTGTGTGTGTGTGTGTGTGTGTGTGTGTGTGTGTGTGTGTGTGTGTGTGTGTGTGTGTGTGTGTGTGTGTGTGTGAACTGTCTGTGTTTGTGAGCTGTCTGTGTCTCCTGGTATATGTAGCGTAGGTTATTCTGTTGCCTGCATGTTTAGTTTTATGCCCAGCACTAATCGCCCCCTTATAAATACAGTCATTTGAATCACATGTAAAATCTGAAGGTACGGGACATATCTGTAGAGGAGAGCTGTGTGTATATCAGGGCTGGTGCAGCATGTGTGTGTGTGTGTGTGTGTGTGTGTGTGTGTGTGTGTGTACGTTTGTCTGTGAGAGAGATAGAGAAAGTGGGGCCTCTCCATCTCTGCCCCCCCCCCCCTCCCCTATCAGATTAAGGCCAGTTATTATAATTGGGTGATAGAGAGTTGGCAGAACGCCCCTCTGTGTCCCATCTGTGCCAGTGTCACACACACACACACACACACACACACACACACACACACACACACACACACACACACACACACACACACACACACACACACACACACACACACACACACACACACACACACACACACACACACACACACACACACACACACACGTTCGTTCTACTATCCTTGTGGGGACCAAACGATTGATTTCCATTCAAAATCCTATTTTCCCTGACCCCTAACCATAGACCTAACCTTAACCCCAAACCCTAAATCTAACCCTAACCCTAACCTCTAATCCTTAACCCTAACCCTAACCCTTAATCCTTACCCGTAAACCTAAAATAGTCTTTTTCCTTTTTGGGAAAAGCTAACTTTTCCTTGTTTTACTATCCTTGTGAGTACTTCAGGTAAAACCAAAACACACCCACACGGACAGAAACAGAGTGGAGAAAGCAACGGAATAGGGCGATATATATAATGGCCACAGGGTGACGGAAAGAGGGAAAGAGAAAACTTGTGTAAAACAAGCGAAGGGGAAAGGGTTAGATTTCAGCCAGAGAGGAACAACGGATGATGACAGAGAGAGAGAGAGAGAGAGAGAGAGAGAGAGAGAGAGAGACAGAGAGAGAGAGAGAGAGAGAGAGAGAGAGAGAGAGAGAGAGAGAGACAGAGACAGAGACAGAGACAGAGACAGAGAGTGCGAGGTCAGGTGAGACGTACCTTGACGTCTGAGAAGAACGTCTTGAGCATGTTGGATGAAGGGTATCTGCTGTAGAAGAACATGAGCTTGGCCTTCTTCAGATGGTTGGGAGACAAGCCCTCCTGGATCTGACATGGCCTCAGTCAAGGAATGCAGTATATTACAGCTATCTGTTTATCAACAGGAACATAGTATATCACAGCTATCTGTTTATCAACAGGAACTTAGTATATCACAGCTATCTGTTTATCAACAGGAACATAGTATATCACAGCTATCTGTTTATCAACAGGAACTTAGTATATCACAGCTATCTGTTTATCAACAGGAACTTAGTATATCACAGCTATCTGTTTATCAACAGGAACTTAGTATATTTGGACGCCTTTCCTTCCAGTTCTCTGCTGCCTGCGACTGGAACGAATTGCAAAAATCTCTGAAGTTGGAGACTTTTATCTCCCTCAACAACTTTAAAAATCTGCTATCCGAGCAGCTAACCGATCGCTGCAGCTGTACATAGTCCATCTGTAAACTACCCACCCAATTTACCTACCTCACCCCCCATACTGCTTTTATTTATTTACTTTTCTGCTCTTTTGCACACCAGTATCTCTTCTTGCACATGATCATCTGATGATTTATCACTCCAGTGTTAATCTGCTAAATTGTAATTATTCGATTTATTGCCTACCTCATGCCTTTTGCACACATTGTATATAGATTCTCTTTTTTTCTACCATGTTATTGACTTGTTTATTGTTTACTCCATGTGTAACTCTGTGTTGTCTGTTCACACTGCTATGCTTTATCTTGGCCAGGTCGCAGTTGCAAATGAGAACTTGTTCTCAACTAGCCTACCTGGTTAAATAAAGGTGAAATAAAAAAAATAAAAAATAAATATCACAGCTATCTGTTTATCAACAGGAACTTAGTATATCACAGCTATCTGTTTATCAACAGGAACTTAGTATATCACAGCTATCTGTTTATCAACAGGAACTTAGTATATCACAGCTATCTGTTTATCAACAGGAACTTAGTATATCACAGCTATCTGTTTATCAACAGGAACTTAGCATATCACAGCTATCTGTTTATCAACAGGAACTTAGTATATCACAGCTATCTGTTTATCAACAGGAACTTAGTATATCACAGCTATCTGTTTATCAACAGGAACTTAGTATATCACAGCTATCTGTTTATCAACAGGAACTTAGTATATCACAGCTATCTGTTTATCAACAGGAACTTAGTATATCACAGCTATCTGTTTATCAACAGGAACTTAGTATATCACAGCTATCTGTTTATCAACAGGAACTTAGTATATCACAGCTATCTGTTTATCAACAGGAACTTAGTATATCACAGCTATCTGTTTATCAACAGGAACTTAGTATATCACAGCTATCTGTTTATCAACAGGAACTTAGTATATCACAGCTATCTGTTTATCAACAGGAACTTAGCATATCACAGCTATCTGTTTATCAACAGGAACTTAGTATATCACAGCTATCTGTTTATCAACAGGAACTTAGTATATCACAGCTATCTGTTTATCAACAGGAACTTAGTATATCACAGCTATCTGTTTATCAACAGGAACTTAGTATATCACAGCTATCTGTTTATCAACAGGAACTTAGTATATCACAGCTATCTGTTTATTGAAACATGATGCATTTCAACAGTAACAATTCATAAGTTGATTCATTGTTTTTTAATTGAAACCTGGGATCAAATTAAATATCATTACATACAAACACACGTCATGTGTGCGTGCGTGTGCGTGTGCGTTCGTGCGTGCGTGCGTGCGTGCGTGTTGCAGCACAGATGTGCCCCCTCTCTCAGCGAGCGGCGTGATGCCTTTAACAGTTCTATAATCTATCAGACATGAGGAGCCACGGGAGACCAATCAATAGAGGCCCGCAAGGTCAATTAACACCCCCCCCCCCCCCACTGCCACCCCCTAAAGAGGGCCTAACACCCCCCACCCCCCACTGCCACCCCCTAAAGAGGGCCTAACACCCCCCCCCACTGCCACCCCCTAAAGAGGGGCCTAACACCCCCCCCCACTGCCACCCCCTAAAGAGGGCCTAACACCCTCCCCCCACTGCCACCCCCTAAAGTGGGCCTAACACCCCCCCCCCCACTGCCACCCCCTAAAGAGGGCCTAACACCCCCCCCCCCCACTGCCACCCCCTAAAGATGGCCTAACACCCCCCCCCTCCCACTGCCACCCCCTAAAGATGGCCTAACACCCCCCCCCCCCACTGCCACCCCCTAAAAAGGGCCTAACACCCTCCCCCCCCCCCACTGCCACCCCCTAAAGAGGGCCTAACACCCCCCCCCCCCCACTGCCACCCCCTAAAGAGGGCCTAACACCCCCCCCCCCCCACTGCCACCCCCTAAAAAGGGCCTAACACCCTCCCCCCCCCCACTGCCACCCCCTAAAGAGGGCCTAACACCCCCCCCCCCCCCCACTGCCACCCCCTAAAGAGGGCCTAACACCCTCCCCCCCCCAATGCCACCCCCTAAAGAGGGCCTAACACCCCCCCCCCCACTACCACCCCCTAAAGATGGCCTAACACCCCCCCCCCCCACTGCCACCCCCTAAAGATGGCCTAACACCCCCCCCCCCCCCACTGCCACCCCCTAAAGAGGGCCTAACACCCCCCCCCCCCACTGCCACCCCCTAAAGAGGGCCTAACACCCCCCCCCCCACTGCCACCCCCTAAAAAGGGCCTAACACCCCCCCCCCCCCCCCACTGCCACCCCCTAAAGAGGGCCTAACACCCCCCCCCCCCACTGCCACCCCCTAAAGAGGGCCTAACACCCTCCCCCCCCCAATGCCACCCCCTAAAGAGGGCCTAACACCCCCCCCCCCACTACCACCCCCTAAAGATGGCCTAACACCCCCCCCCCCCCCCCACTACCACCCCCTAAAGATGGCCTAACACCCCCCCCCCCCCCACCCCACTGCCACCCCCTAAAGAGGGCCTAACACCCTCCCCCCACTGCCACCCCCTAAAGAAGGCCTAACACCCCCCCCCCCCCCCCCACCCCACTGCCACCCCCTAAAGAGGGCCTAACACCCCCCCCCCCCCCCCCTAAAGAGGGCCTAACACCCCCCCACCCCCCCCCCCACCCCTAACACCCCCCCCCCCCCCACCCCCCCCCCCCCCCACCCCCCCCCCCCCCCCCCCCCCCCCCCCCCCCCCCCCCCCCCCCCCCCCCCCCCCCCCCCCGTCAGCTCCGGGGACAGTTGAAGAACACCACTCACAACACTCTCTCTCTCTCATCCCCAGAGAGAGGCTTGGAGCTGGAGACTAAACGAACCCCTCCTTTCCCCCTCCTCTCCCTTCCCCCTTCTCTCCCTTCCCTCTCTCTCCCTTCCCCCTCTCTCCCTTCCCCCTCTCTCCCTTCCCCCTCTCCCTGCATCTCTAACCTCAGCTGAAAACGCTAGGTATGATAGGGGAAACGGAGAGAGAGTGAGAGGAGGACAGCTAGAGAGAGGAGGAGATGCCCAGCTAGAGAGAGGAGGAGAGGGGGCCAGCTAGAGAGAGGCGGTAAGGGGGCCAGCTAGAGAAAAGAGGAGAGAGCCAGCTAGAGAGAGAGGATGAGAGGGCCAGCTAGAGAGAGGAGGAGAGGGGGCCAGCTAGAGAGAGAGGATGAGAGGGCCAGCTAGAGAGAGGCGGAGAGGGGGCCAGCTAGAGAAAAGAGAGGAGAGCCAGCTAGAGAGAGAGGATGAGAGGTCCAGCTAGAGAGAGGAGGAGAGGCCCAGCTAGAGAGAGGAGGAGAGGCCCAGCTAGAGAGAGGAGGAGAGGGGGCCAGCTAGAGAGAGGAGGAGAGGCCCAGCTAGAGAGAAGAGGAGAGACCCAGCTAGAGAGAGGAGGAGAGGGGGACAGCTAGAGACAAGAGGAGAGGGGGCCAGCTAGAGAGAGGAGGAGAGGCCCAGCTAGAGAGAGGAGGAGAGGGGGCCAGCTAGAGAGAGGAGGAGAGGCCCAGCTAGAGAGAGGAGGAGAGGGGGACAGCTAGAGAGAGGAGGAGAGGCCCAGCTAGAGAAAAGAGGAGAGAGCCAGCTAGAGAGAGGAAGAGAGACCCAGCTAGAGAGAGGAAGAGAGACCCAGCTAGAGAGAGGAGGAGAGACCCAGCTAGAGAGAGGATGGGAGGGCCAGCTAGAGAAAAGAGGAGAGACCCAGCTAGAGAGAGAAGGAGAGGGGGACAGCTAGAGAAAAGAGGAGAGGGGGCCAGCTAGAGAGAGGAGGAGAAGCCCAGCTAGAGAGAGGAGGAGAGGGGGCCAGCTAGAGAGAGGAGGAGAGGCCCAGCTAGAGAGAGGAGGAGAGGGGGCCAGCTAGAGAGAGGAGGAGAGGGGGCCAGCTAGAGAGAGGAGGAGAGGCCCAGCTAGAGAGAGGAGGAGAGGCCCAGCTAGAGAGAGGAGGAGAGGGGGCCAGCTAGAGAGAGGAGGAGAGGGGGCCAGCTAGAGAGAGGAGGAGAGGCCCAGCTAGAGAGAGGAGGAGAGGCCCAGCTAGAGAGAGGAGGAGAGGCCCAGCTAGAGAGAGGAGGAGAGGGGGCCAGCTAGAGAGAGGAGGAGAGGGGGCCAGCTAGAGAGAGGAGGAGAGGCCCAGCTAGAGAGAGGAGGAGAGGCCCAGCTAGAGAGAGGAGGAGAGGGGGCCAGCTAGAGAGAGGAGGAGAGGGGGACAGCTAGAGAGAGGAGGAGAGGCCCAGCTAGAGAGAGGAGGAGAGGGGGCCAGCTAGAGAGAGGAGGAGAGGGGGCCAGCTAGAGAAGAGAGGAGAGGGGGACAGCTAGAGAGAGGAGGAGAGGCCCAGCTAGAGAGAGGAGGAGAGGGGGACAGCTAGAGAGAGGAGGAGAGGCCCAGCTAGACAGAGGAGGAGAGGGGGCCAGCTAGACAGAGGAGGAGAGGGGGACAGCTAGACAGAGGAGGAGAGGGGGCCAGCTAGACAGAGGAGGAGAGGGGGACAGCTAGAGAGAGGAGGAGAGGCCCAGCTAGACAGAGGAGGAGAGGGGGCCAGCTAGACAGAGGAGGAGAGGGGGACAGCTAGACAGAGGAGGAGAGGGGGCCAGCTAGACAGAGGAGGAGAGGGGGCCAGCTAGAGATGTATTTAACCCTATCTACATGTAAATGTTTTACATGTTAGTCATTTAACAGATGCTCTTATCCAGGGAGACATAAGCATGTCAGGTTAAGTGCCTTGCTCAAGGGGACATCAATAGATGTTTAACCGAGTCGGCTCGGGGACTGGAACCGGCAACCTTTCAGTTACTAGCCCAACACTAGGCTCCCTTTCTCTCTGTATTCTGGCCTGTAGAAAACACAGCAGTCATTAGGTCAGAAGCGTGTGTGTGTGTGTGTGTGTGTGTGTGTGTGTGTGTGTGTGTGTGTGTGTGTGTGTGTGTGTGTGTGTGTGTGTGTGTGTGTGTGTGTGTGTGTGTGTGTGTGTGTGTGTGTGTGTGTGTGTGTGTGTGTGTGTGTGTGTGTGTACGCTCAGGTTTCTCAGAAGAGTAGTCCCTGTATTAGGAAACAGATGACTCAGCCATGGTCACTGTGGTTTTTACCTGAACACACACACACACACACACACACACCATCGGCCTGGTGAGAGAGGGTAGGGGGAGGGAGGGGAACATTTCATCCCAGCTGTTTATTCACTACCTTTCTTTAGCTACCATTACACACACACACACACACACACACACACACACACACACACACACACACACACACACACACACACACACACACACACACACACACACACACACACACACACACACACATCCTGCACGTCTCCTCCTGAAGACTCATATTTATGTGGGCATTATTTTCCCTGTCGACCTTGAGCCTGGCTGAGGCGCTTTGGCTACGTGTGTGTGTGTGTGTGTGTGTGTGCGTGCGTGCGTGCGTGCGTGTGTGCAGCAGAAGTGAGACAATAACATCTGAAACCTGAACCGTTTGCCAGGTGTACGGGAAAAGAGAGGAGAGAGGGAAGAGAGAGGGAGGGAGGGAGGGAGAGAGAGGAGGAGAGGAGCGAGGGAAGAGAGAGGAGGAGAGGGAAGAGAGAGGAGGAGAGGGAGAGAGGGAAGAGAGAGGAGGAGAGGGAGAGAGGGAAGAGAGAGGAGGAGAGGAGAGAGGGAAGAGAGAGGAGGAGAGGGAGAGAGGGAAGAGAGAGGAGGAGAGGAGAGAGGGAAGAGAGCGGGGGGGAGAGGAGAGAGGGAAGAGAGTGGAGGA
Organism: Salvelinus alpinus; assembly: GCF_045679555.1. NCBI lineage: Eukaryota > Metazoa > Chordata > Actinopteri > Salmoniformes > Salmonidae > Salvelinus > Salvelinus alpinus. Next base: position 3,836,033 of record NC_092119.1, read on the forward strand.
GAGGAAAGAGGGAATAGAGAGGAGGAGAGGAGAGAGGGAAGAGAGAGGAGGAGAGGAGAGAGGGAAGAGAGTGGGATGGAGGGAGAGAGGGAAGAGAGAGGGGGAGAGGAGAGAGGGAAGAGAGTGGAGGAGAGGAGAGAGGGAAGAGAGTAGAGGAGAGGAGAGAGGGAAGAGAGAGGAGGAGAGGAGAGAGGGAAGAGAGTGGGATGGAGGGAGAGAGGGAAGAGAGAGGGGGAGAGGAGAGAGGGAAGAGAGTGGAGGAGAGGAGAGAGGGAAGAGAGTGGAGGAGAGGAAAGAGGGAATAGAGAGGAGGAGAGGATAGAGGGAAGAGAGTGGAGGAGAGGAGAGAGGGAAGAGAGAGGGGGAGAGTAGACTGGGAAGAGAGTGGAGGAGAGGAGAGAGGGAAGAGAGTGGGATGGAGGGAGAGAGGGAAGAGAGAGGGGGAGAGGAGAGAGGGAAGAGAGTGGAGGAGAGGAGAGATGGAAGAGAGAGGAAGAGAGGAGAGAGGGGAGAGAGTGGGATGGAGGGAGAGAGGGAAGAGAGAGGGGGGAGGGAGAGAGGGAAGAGAGAGGAGGAGAGGAGAGAGGGAAGAGAGCGGGATGGAGGGAGGGAAGAGAGAGGAGGAGAGGAGAGAGGGAAGAGAGAGGAGGAGAGGAGAGAGGGAAGAGAGAGGGAGGGAGGGAGAGAGGGAAGAGAGAGGGGGGAGGGAGAGAGGGAAGAGAGATGGAGGGAGGGAGAGAGGGAAGAGAGAGGGAGGGAGGGAGAGAGGGAAGAGAGTGGAGGAGA
>NC_092119.1:3841818-3849318 GCF_045679555.1 Salvelinus alpinus
CTGTCTGTCTGTCTGTCTGTATACTCTCTCCTGTCTGTCTGTCTGTCTGTCTGTCTGTCTGTCTGTCTGTCTGTCTGTCTGTCTGTCTGTCTGTCTGTATACTCTCTCCTGTCTGTCTGTCTGTCTGTCTGTCTGTCTGTCTGTCTGTCTGTCTGTCTGTCTGTCTGTCTGTCTGTCTGTCTGTCTGTCTGTCTGTCTGTCTGTCTGTCTGTCTGTGTCAGTACCTAAGAGCACCACTCCCAGCTGCTCTCACTTGAAAGCCCAGAGATCAGTGTGCAACCTGTTTAATCTTCCCCTTGCAAGACCCGCGAAGCCCATTTTTACCCCCCCCCCCCCCCGTCAGGAGAACACAGGGGTAAGAGATGGAACCAATTCATGGAGATTCATTGAAACTAAAGACTTTTACAGCCACTGCTGACACGTCTCTGTTGTCCAATGAAACACACACACACACACACACACACACACACACACACACACACACACACACACACACACACACACACACACACACACACACACACACACACACACACACACACACACACACACACACACACACACACACACACACACACACACACACACACACACACACACACGGACTTCACTAGGAAGGATACAGTACTTCCTGAATAAGGTGATATGTCAGCCATGTCCTGAAGGTCTCCACACTCTGACTTGATGAGCGACAGCCCCTCGCCCCCCCCTCCATGTTGGGGCGGAGAGCTCTGCCTGTGGTGGTGGTGGTGGGAGACAAAATGGACGCCCCCGCCCGACACCATCTTGGTCCGCAGCCCCACAGTTTCCCTGGAGAGGTCCATGGACTCAGGGGAGGAGCGCTGGTCTTTGGAGAAGCTCTGGAAAGGGTAGCCCATCAGTGGGAGGGGGAAGGGGTGTCGGAAGGAGGGAGAGGAGAACCCCAGAGAGGCAGAGAGGGGGGAGGAATGGAGGGAGGGGTGGTGGGGGTGAGGAGGAGGAGGGAGAGAGGGGTTCTGTTGGTGTGGGTCGGCGCTGGTCTTCCTGACCACTAGAGGCAGTGCTTCTGTCTGGTCACCGGCCGTCGGAACACTGAGGCCCCCGAACGAGTCCAGCGTGCTCGGGATGATGACGTCGCCAAAGCACGGCAGCCTCTGATTGGCTGAGTGAAAGTTGGGGCTGTCGCCGTTCATGTTCATGCTGACTCCCCCGAAGTGAGAGTCAGTGGCGAGGGAGGGGGGGAAGCGAGGAAAGGAGGCCTGTGAGGGAGCTTTAGTGGCAGAGGGGGGGTTTTGGGAGCCACTGTGATGAGAGGGATGGTGTTGAAGATGATGATGGCTGGGGGGTTTATGGTTGAACCCGTTAACCACGGTGTCGACCACCTGTGACATGGCAGAGTTGAGCTCCTGTTTTAGAGTCTCGGCTAGCTGCCTCCCCTCCGCTCGCATCGGCCCCCCTCCTGCCCTTCTCTCCCCTCGGTCCCAATCCCTCTTCAGCCTCCTCCCCCCCTCCCTCTCTCCCTCGTCCTTCTCTCCCTCCTCATCCTTCTCTGCAGCCACCAGGGCCTGTTCTCGTAACAGTGCTCTGGCTCGGTCCAGAAACAGACCTGGGTCGTCAACCAACTCTGACAGGTCATCACAGATACCGTCGGCACGGTTACGGTTGCCGCGGCGGTCCCCGCTTGTGTTCTCCAAACCGTCGGAGCGGACGCTGTTCTCTGACAGGTTCCCGTCCTCCTCCCCTCCTCCTGCTCTCTCCTCCTCTTCCTCCTCCTCCTCCTCCTCCTCAGTCTCAGTCTCATAGATCTGATAAAACTTCTCCTGCAGCTGACGAAGCTGCTTCTGTAGAAACAATACAAACTGTTAAAATACACCATTGAACTTAACATGGCAATCAATCAATAACAAATAGATAAACAGATCAATGATACAGCATATACATGTATCAATAAATCAATAAATATCAAATATATACACTGCTCAAAAAAAAATAAAAAAATAAAAATAAACTTAAACAACACAATGTAACTCCAAGTCAATCACACTTCTGTGAAATCAAACTGTCCACTTAGGAAGCAACACTGATTGACAATAAATTTCACATGCTGTTGTGCAAATGGAATAGACAACAGGTGGAAATTATAGGCAATTAGCAAGACACCCTCAATAAAGGAGTGGTTCTGTAGGTGGTGACCACAGACCACTTCTCAGTTCCTATGCTTCCTGGCTGATGTTTTGGTCACTTTTGAATGCTGGCGGTGCTCTCACTCTAGTGGTAGCATGAGACGGAGTCTACAACCCACACAAGTGGCTCAGGTAGTGCAGCTCATCCAGGATGGCACATCAATGCGAGCTGTGGCAAGAAGGTTTGCTGTGTCTGTCAGCGTAGTGTCCAGAGCATGGAGGCGCTACCAGGAGACAGGCCAGTACATCAGGAGACGTGGAGGAGGCCGTAGGAGGGCAACAACCCAGCAGCAGGACCGCTACCTCCGCCTTTGTGCAAGGAGGAGCAGGAGGAGCACTGCCAGAGCCCTGCAAAATGACCTCCAGCAGGCCACAAATGTGCATGTGTCTGCTCAAACGGTCAGAAACAGACTCCATGAGGGTGGTATGAGGGCCCGACGTCCACAGGGGGGGGTTGTGCTTACAGCCCAACACCGTGCAGGACGTTTAGCATTTGCCAGAGAACACCAAGATTGGCAAATTCGCCACTGGCGCCCTGTGCTCTTCACAGATGAAAGCAGGTTCACACTGAGCACGTGACAGACGTGACAGAGTCTGGAGACGCGGTGGAGAACTTTCTGCTGCCTGCAACATCCTCCAGCATGACCGGTTTGGCGGTGGGTCAGTCATGGTGTGGGGTGGCATTTCTTTGTGGGGCCGCACAGCCCTCCATGTGCTCGCCAGAGGTAGCCTGACTGCCATTAGGTACCGAGATGAGATCCTCAGACCCCTTGGGAGACCATATGCTGGTGCGGTTGGCCCTGGGTTCCTCCTAATGCAAGACAATGCTAGACCTCATGTGGCTGGAGTGTGTCAGCAGTTCCTGCAAGAGGAAGGCATTGATGCTATGGACTGGCCCGCCCGTTCCCCAGACCTGAATCCAATTGAGCACATCTGGGACATCATGTCTCGCTCCATCCACCAACGCCACGTTGCACCACAGACTGTCCAGGAGTTGGCGGATGCTTTAGTCCAGGTCTGGGAGGAGATCCCTCAGGAGACCATCCGCCACCTCATCAGGAGCATGCCCAGGCGTTGTAGGGAGGTCATACAGGCACGTGGAGGCCACACACACTACTCAGCCTCATTTTGACTTGTTTTAAGGACATTACATCAAAGTTGGATCAGCCTGTAGTGTGGTTTTCCACTTTAATTTTGAGTGTGACTCCAAATCCAGACCTCCATGGGTTGATAAATTTGATTTCCATTGATCATTTTTGTGTGATTTTGTTGTCAGCACATTCAACTATGTAAAGAAAAAAGTATTTAATAAGAATATTTCATTCATTCAGATATCTAGGATGTGTTATTTTAGTGTTCCCTTTATTTTTTCCAGCAGTGTATAAATAATAAACAATATATTGAGACATTTAAATAATGAATAATGAACATGAATATATCGATAGCTGTAGGAATAGAAACAAGCCATGTTTCACACTCAACTTCTGCCCGTTTTTCTAACAAATGGACATATTTACAACTCACTACCAAAGCGTGAAGTGTGTGGTGTGTCTGTGTGTTGTGTCTGTGTGTTGTGTCTGTGTGTTGTGTCTGTGTGTCTGTGTGTCTGTGTGTTGTGTCTGTGTGTCTGTGTGTCTGTGTGTCTGTGTGTTGTGTCTGTGTGTGTCTGTGTCTGTGTGTTGTGTCTGTGTGTCTGTGTGTCTGTGTGTCTGTGTGTTGTGTGTTGTGTGTGTGTGTGTCTGTGTGTTGTGTCTGTGTGTTGTGTCTGTGTCTGTGTGTTGTGTCTGTGTGTTGTGTCTGTGTGTGTTTCCCCTCACCTGCATATCCTCTAGCTGTAGTTTGAGTTGTCGTCTCTCCTCTTGTCTCTTCTCCTGTCTGACACACACCAGCTGAGTAAAGGACTGCTGTTGCTGCTGGGGGAGACGCTGCTTTCTCTTGTTCTCCCTGTACCCCTCTCCTCTAGTCTCCCCCCGGCTCTCCCTGTACCCCTCTCCTCTAGTCTCCCCCCGGCTCTCCCTGTACCCCTCTCCCCCTCTTGAGAGAGACCCAGGGCTGGGAGGCTGCAGTGGGGGACAGTCCCTTTCCCTCTCCCTGTCCTCTCGTCTCCCCGTCTTGTTCCCTTTCTCTCGGTCCCTGTCCCTCTCTCTGGGATGGAGAGCAGGTGGAGCCACGCAGGGGGAATGGCTCATGCCCCGGATGATGTTCTCCACCCTGGCCCGTTTGGCACGCAGGTGCTCGTCCGTGAGGCGCTCCAGGTCCAGAGGGGTGAGAGAGGGGTGGGGGGGAGGGGGGCGGCCGAAGGGGGGGAGGCAGGGGGAGGAGGGGGCAGGAGAGGGGGCGAGGGGGCTGTCTCGGGAGGAGTTACTGCAGACATCCTCCGCTTGGAAATCTGACCCAGCGCTGGAGAGACCGCCACTACCCTGGAAGAAAGGAACGGATGGATAGATGGATGGATGGATAAATAGATGGATGGATGGATAAATAGATGGATGGATAAATAGATGGATGGATGGATAAATAGATGGATGGATGGATGGATGGATGGATAAATAGATGGATGGATGGATAAATAGATGGATGGATAAATAGATGGATGGATAAATAGATGGATGGATAAATAGATGGATGGATGGATAAATAGATGGATGGATAAATAGATGGATGGATGGATAAATAGATGGATGGATAAATAGATGGATGGATAAATAGATGGATGGATGGATAAATAGATGGATGGATGGATGGATGGATAAATAGATGGATGGATGGATAAATAGATGGATGGATAAATAGATGGATGGATAAATAGATGGATGGATGGATAAATAGATGGATGGATGGATAAATAGATGGATGGATGGATAAATAGATGGATGGATAAATAGATGGATGGATGGATGGATAAATAGATGGATGGATAAATAGATGGATGGATGGATAAATAGATGGATGGATAAATAGATGGATGGATGGATAAATAGATGGATGGATAAATAGATGGATGGATAAATAGATGGATGGATGGATAAATAGATGGATGGATGGATGGATGGATAAATAGATGGATGGATGGATGGATAAATAGATGGATGGATAAATAGATGGATGGATAAATAGATGGATGGATGGATAAATAGATGGATGGATAAATAGATGGATGGATAAATAGATGGATGGATAAATAGATGGATGGATGGATGGATAAATAGATGGATGGATAAATAGATGGATGGATAAATAGATGGATGGATGGATAAATAGATGGATGGATAAATAGATGGATGGATAAATAGATGGATGGATAAATAGATGGATGGATGGATGGATAAATAGATGGATGGATGGATAAATAGATGGATAGATGGATGGATGGATGGATGGATAAATAGATGGATGGATGGATAAATAGATGGATGGATAAATAGATGGATGGATGGATAAATAGATGGATGGATGGATGGATAAATAGATGGATAGATGGATAAATAGATGGATGGATAAATAGATGGATGGATGGATAAATAGATGGATGGATGGATGGATAAATAGATGGATGGATGGATAAATAGATGGATAGATGGATGGATGGATGGATGGATGGATGGATAAATAGATGGATGGATGGATGGATAAATAGATGGATGGATAAATAGATGGATGGATGGATAAATAGATGGATGGATGGATGGATAAATAGATGGATGGATGGATAAATAGATGGATAGATGGATGGATGGATGGATGGATAAATAGATGGATGGATGGATAAATAGATGGATGGATGGATAAATAGATGGATGGATGGATGGATGGATGGATAAATAGATGGATGGATAAATAGATGGATGGATGCATAGATGGATGGATAAATAGATGGATGGATAGATGGATGGATAAATAGATGGATGGATGGATGGATGGATAAATAGATGGATGGATAAATAGATGGATGGATAAATAGATGGATGTATAAATAGATGGATGGATAAATAGATGGATAAATAGATGGATGGATGGATAAATAGATGGATGGATAAATAGATGGATGGATAAATAGATGGATGGATAAATAGATGGATGGATAAATAGATGGATGGATAAATAGATGGATAAATAGATGGATGGATGGATAAATAGATGGATGGATGGATGGATAAATAGATGGATGGATGGATGGATGGATAAATAGATGGATGGATAAATAGATGGATGGATAAATAGATGGATGGATAAATAGATGGATGGATGGATAGATGGATGATGGATGGATGGATGGATGGATGAATGAATGGATTGATGGATAAATAGATGGATGGATAAATAGATGGATGGATAAATAGATGGATGGATAAATAGATGGATGGATAAATAGATGGATGGATGGATAAATAGATGGATGGATGGATAAATAGATGGATGGATGGATGGATGGATAAATAGATGGATGGATAAATAGATGGATGGATAAATAGATGGATAAATAGATGGATGGATGGATAAATAGATGGATGGATGGATGGATGGATAAATAGATGGATGGATGGATAAATAGATGGATGGATGGATGGATGGATAAATAGATGGATGGATGGATAAATAGATGGATGGATAGATGGATGGATAGATGGATGGATAAATATATGGATGGATGGATGGATGGATGGATAAATAGATGGATGGATGGATGGATAAATAGATGGATGGATAGATGGATGGATAAATAGATGGATGGATAGATGGATGGATAAATAGATGGATGGATGGATGGATGGATAAATAGATGGATGGATGGATAAATAGATGGATGGATAATAGATGGATGGATAAATAGATGGATGGATAGATGGATGGATAAATAGATGGATGGATGGATGGATAAATAGATGGATGGATAAATAGATGGATGGATGGATGGATAAATAGATGGATGGATAAATAGATGGATGGATAAATAGATGGATGGATAAATAGATGGATGGATGGATGGATAAATAGATGGATGGATGGATAAATAGATGGATGGATTAATAGATAGATGGATAAATAGATGGATGGATAAATAGATGGATGGATAAATAGATGGATGGATGGATAGATGGATGATGGATGGATGGATGGATTGATGAATGAATGGATGGATGGATAAATAGATGGATGGATAAATAGATGGATGGATAAATAGATGGATGGATAAATAGATGGATGGATAAATAGATGGATGGATAAATAGATGGATGGATAAATAGATGGATGGATAAATAGATGGATGGATAAATAGATGGATGGATAAATAGATGGATGGATGGATAAATAGATGGATGGATGGATAAATAGATGG
>NC_092119.1:3851818-3859318 GCF_045679555.1 Salvelinus alpinus
TTGAAATAGGTTTTTTGGTTTTTGCTAGGGCCAGGCGGACGGCAGATGGGCGTAAGCATCATCTGCCATCCATCTATTTATCCATCCATCCAAAGGTTGCATGTTTGAATCCAGTGATAGAAAGTACGTTTTGTTTTCAGTCTATCACAAACCTTAACCCTTACCTTAACCATTCGAAGTTATTGCCTAACCTTAAGAATTCCTAAACCTTATGAATAAACTGAACCCTAATCTTAAATATTCAGAGTTAATGCCTAAACTGAACCCTAATCTTAAATATTCAGAGTTAATGCCTAAACTGAACCCTAATCTTAAATATTCAGAGTTAATGCCTAAACTGAACCCTAATCTTAAATATTCAGAGTTAATGCCTAAACTGAACCCTAATCTTAAATATTCAGAGTTAATGCCTAAACTGAACCCTAATCTTAAATATTCAGAGTTAATGCCTAAACTGAACCCTAATCTTAAATATTCAGAGTTAATGCCTAAACTGAACCCTAATCTTAAATATTCAGAGTTAATGCCTAAACTGAACCTTAATCTTAAATATTCAGAGTTAATGCCTAAACTGAACTTTAAACACTTCGAAATGTGATGTTTGAGAAACATGGATGCACGTCTAATTGTGACGTGAGACTGTGAGACCTGGTTGTTAAAAGGACATTAAACACGATGAAAACATTCTGTAGCTTCCAACCTCCACAACCCCCACTGTCCAAATCTGACCTAGATCGAGCTCCCTCTCTGTCTTTCTCTCTCTCTGTCTCTCTGTCTTTCTCTGTCTCTCTCTGTCTCTCCTCTCGCTCTCTCTCTCGCTCTCTCTGTCTGTCTCTCTCGCTCTCTCTCTCTGTCTCTGTCTCTTCTCTCGCTCTCTCGCTCTCTCGCTCTCTCTGTCTCTCTCTCTGTCTCTCTCTCTGTCTGTCTGTCTGTCTGTCTGTCTGTCTGTCTGTCTGTCTGTCTGTCTGTCTGTCTGTCTGTCTGTCTGTCTGTCTGTCTCTCTCTCTCTCTCTCTGTCTTTCTCCCTCTCTGTCTTTCTCCCTCTCTGTCTCTCTCTCTCTCTCTCTCTCTCTCTCTCTCTCTCTCTCTCTCTCTCTCTCTCTCTCTCTCTCTCTCTCTCTCTCTCTCTCTCTCTCTCTCTCTCTCTCTCTTTCACACACACACACACACAACTCTGGTCTCGGTTCCTCCATCTAACACACATCTCTCACACAAACTCACACACACACTCACGCATGCAAGCACTCACACACGCACACACACTCCTGTGCAACACATACTATGAAACTCAGTCCAATCCGAAATGCTTAAAGTCAAATGATTCAAACTTCAAACGTATTTATTGTGATTCAGTCTCAAATGTCCGGCTTGTAAGTTGAATCACTGTATAACAATGTAATAACATTTCTTTTGACACTTTACTTACACTATACAGGAATAATTCAACTGTACTTACGGGAATAATTCAACCGTATTTACGGGAATAATTCAACTGTAATTCCACTGTACTTACGGGAATAATTCAACTGTACTTATGGGAATAATTCAACTGTAATTCCACTGTACTTACGGGAATAATTCAACTGTAATTCCACTGTACTTACGGGAATAATTCAACTGTACTTATGGGAATAATTCAACTGTAATTCCACTGTACTTACGGGAATAATTCAACTGTAATTCCACTGTACTTACGGGAATAATTCAACTGTAATTCCACTGTACTTACGGGAATAATTCAACTGTAATTCCACTGTACTTACGGGAATAATTCAACTGTAATTCCACTGTACTTACGGGAATAATTCAACTGTAATTCCACTGTACTTACGGGAATAATTCAACTGTACTTATGGGAATAATTCAACTGTAATTCCACTGTACTTACGGGAATAATTCAACTGTAATTCCACTGTACTTACGGGAATAATTCAACTGTAATTCCACTGTACTTACGGGAATAATTCAACTGTAATTCCACTGTACTTACAGGAATAATTCAACTGTAATTCCACTGTACTTACGGGAATAATTCAACTGTAATTCCACTGTACTTACGGGAATAATTCAACTGTAACAAGGGCTGTAAAAGTGTTAACAGTCCATCAAATGAATCGAACTACAAACTTTCTACGGAGAAAGGCTCGAATATACGGTAGTAGCTTTGGCACATATTAGCCATCTCTGGACACCGTAGCCTATCGCTGTACAATAAATAAATGTATGAAAATGTCGGTGTAATTATATGATTAAACGGTGATGATAAAACATTTAATTACGACCTTTTATCAGGAAGAGAAATGTCCTTCTGGGCCACCATAACGGTTATTAAACAAACTTTATTTTGTTAAATGTTAATTAGTCAAATCTCAATCCCAACAGAGCTGCACTGTATGTAATTTAACATTCATATGAACAGGATGAGAACGGATTAAGATCAATAGCCAAATTCCCAGTATAAAGTTATATTTCATGTTCAAAGGTGCGGCAGGTAGACTAGTGGTTAGAGCGTTGAGCCAGTAACCAAACGGTTGCTAGATCGAATCCCTGAGCTGACAAGGGTCAAATCTATCATTCTGCCCCTGAACAAAGCAGTTAACCCACTGTTCCCCCGGTAGGCCGTCATTGTAAATAAGAATTTGTTCTTTAACTTAACTTTCCTAGTTAAATAAAGGTTAAAAAAAAAATGAAAATCCTGATTCACCAAACACCACAGAACACACCAGTTGAATCAGAAACTACAGACTAGACCTGGACATATGAAACTGAAGCTAAGGAATCTGCTTATGGAACCAAGAATGAAGTCTCAGATTCCCCCGAAATGGAGATGTGACGACAAGAACCAGACTGAGAGGTTTCAGTGAGGAAGAAAAGATAAATAGATTTTCAGTCAGGTCAACTCATTTAAGTGTGTCCCATAAGAATAATTTAGTCGTGATCAAACAACCTCCTGATAATGTTGTACTGATTAAACAAATAAACACTGAACAACCATAGCATGGGACTAAGTATTTTAATTCATCCGAATCAAAGTATATCACCAGCCGAGATCTGTGATATAGAGACTATATATATATATATATCTAGTGTAGCCCATAGAATTTGGACACAATTTTCAAACGCCAGTAGCCCGTCGTTTGATGCACCTGTCCTGGACTCGACTGCCAATGCGCCCGAGGCACAGAGCAGCCAACATAAAAACATATGAACAAAAAAACAAAAATCTGCAACAACAAAAAAAAGCAACAGAAAATGTAATAAAGTCTAAAGAAAAGACACTGAACGTCAGTACACAAAGTAAATTAGATTTACGGACATTTTCTCTGTGCCAAACTACCTAGGCGACATTCACCTAGCCTTTTGTAGTCGATCACTTGTTGTCAAAAAAAAATACTGTTTCAAGACGTAAAAATGATTACGTCCAACAAAAAGCTAACACAGACAGAGACGAACACAGGTAACAACTGTTCAGCATTTTGACACCGTCAGAAAGAGAAGAGCACATATTCATGTAGCAACAATAGCCAACAGCTGTTACCACATGCCGGGAAAAGGAGAAGTGATTTTACAGCAGAGAGATGGCTAAACGCACATCAGAAATGCTCATTTACTGACGAATGAGTAACACAACGTCCCTTTATTTACACACAACCCTCGTACAGTAACAACAAAACGTGTCAACTGCCAGTTGCATTACGAGGCTCCTGTAAACTGGCGAGATAAAAAGTCATTGCGTAGTTGCAAAGTGCGCTAAAAAAAACAAAAAAACAAATCGGTTTATCCTAGGAGATAAAATCAAAGAGGAGAAACTGGATCAGGAGAATGTCATGCGAATAAGAATAAATAACAACTTGTATATCAAAGAGCCAAGTCCCCCCCCCCAAAAAAAAAAAATCAACAACAGTCTCTGCTAGGATCGTAGTATAAAAACTAGGTTAGGATAAAGAACACTTGTACATTAAAACTGAAGAATTGATACTTACACATTGCGTTTAAAAAGGAACACAGTAAACCATATCCTAACAGGAAAAACGTAGTTAAGAGCTCTCTCTCTCTCTGTGTCTGATATCCTATTGACGAGGAAACAATACCGGCCACAACCTAAACGTAGGGGGTTAGTGAAAGTCACACGCATACACACACACACACACACACACACACACACACATACACACACACACGGGCGGCAGAACCGCGCACGTGAGAGTGCATGAACGGCTATACTTACTCGGTAACGTTAGACGAGAAGAAAACTGAGCTTCTTAGTCAAATACAGAAAAGAAAAAGTCGTTCGTTCGCCGGTGTGCTAAATATGATAATTTCTCTGGACAGCGGCGAGCGGAGAGAGAGAGAGAGAGAGAATCTAGAGAGACAGTCTCCTTCAGAGACAGGAAACGTTAGTCGGTTGTTTCTCTCACTAACGGTCGGGAGGCTGGAGCGGTTCGCGGAGCGACAAGAATCACTTAAAGACGCGGGAAGGCTGAAAGGATGCGCGAAGACACGGGCCGCGTCATCACCGGGAGTGATGTAACGTCCTCAACCGACCAATAACAAACGTCTGCCGTATTTTTTTTTTGTTGAGAAGGAACACAAAACGCCTTGAACTTCACACGGGAGAGGACCGGAGAGAGGAGAAACCGTCCAGCGAATGAACTCACTCCCTCATGCTATAAACCGACCGGAGTGTATGTGTAAGGAGATGCGCGTTTGAATGATCCATGTGATTCAGGCTACCTCTTATTGTTATGTAGACTAAGGATTGGTCAACACATTGGACTGTCTCGTAAACAACAAAAAAGGTCAACTATGATCTTAGATTTAGTAGCTAGTTGTTGTATTTATACAGATTCTTGCCTGATTTTCGTCACGTAACTAATTAGCCTTGATCTATTGTCTATATGTCGTCCTATAAAGCCTAATATGTGTCATATGATAACTGTCGTTTAATTTCAAGTCCCAAATTCTCCGTAGTCAATGATCTCTGAATCCTATAGCCACACCACGCTCATATTCTGTCATGGTCATCAACAACTTGCCGTTGTATATGTCTCTATCTTATATTAATCTAGTTAATTACAATTTAATTCATTAAGTCACTTTTCTTTGTCGCTATTTTTTTTTATTTTTTTTATCCGTGTCGTGTCATTCACAACGAGTGAAAACAATATTGTTGTTCTTAACGCGCGAATAAGACAACCGTTCATCATTGTCTAGGCTATGAGACGGTTTGTCCTGGCCGGTTATTCGACCCTGGTACCACTTGTCCCTTTAGAGAAAGGTCAAATAGAATAGAATAGATCAGTAAAACCCCAAATTCAAACATTAGTCCGAAAACAAACCCAAAAAGTCCCTGTGAGTTTCGTTGCCCCTGCGCTGCTGTTTGCGGTCAGGGTTAGTCTATTGTAAAGCACGTCTACACTTTACTTTTCTGTCGGTTTTTTTTGTGTGTGAAAAGGACTAAATAAAATGTGATTGATTGAATTGGGAACGTCGCCGTTTGTCTTTCAGTATTCATTCTCAACGCACGGACGCTCAGCAGCTTTGGCAGGAAAGACATCGTTTAGTTAATGTAGCATGTACATTATGTACCCTGTGCTGTTTAGAAGTTATTACAAATATAGAAAACGGATTTGAGATTGTACAAACTAGTAGTCCCACAATTGTCAGTAAAAATAATTGCTCAAAATCTTGACATTTGACTGTGTGTAAAGTTAGACAAGGTTTATAGGCTATATCAATTTCTAGGGTCGGTGTTTGCTGTTTTCTGTACTACTGTAGGCCTGTGCCAAATAATATAACATTTATTAACGTTAAGCCTAATTTGAAAACTGAAAACAATTGTTTTACTTTGATTACATATACATTCACATCCCTCTGATGGGAGCCATAGAAATGGATGGAGAGCGTTTAAGTGGATAAAAGGGACAACTGCCGAGAAAAGGGAAACATTTCAACCTATTTCTCCTCGTTTACATTTCCAGTAACCTTTTCTGTTTTCGGACTGTAGGCCAACTCAAGCAGAGCTTATCCCGGGATTTTTGATGTGCTGGAATCTCTTCAATATCCTTATGCATGTCAGATGTCGATGAGTAAGTAATAGGCCAATAAAACTCAAATCATTGTATTAGTTATAATATATATATATATAGTTGTTTAAAAAAATATAACTCTAACAAAAGTAAAAATACGTGAAGGGATGAATCCCATTGCAAACAGACCCACATATCGTGTTGAGGAATCTAAACAGAGACACAGTCGAGTCCAAGCCAAAATCACGTCATCCAATCATGTTCCTCTAAATGTAGATGAGTGTCGGAATTCAGGTCATCCTATGGAAGGCAAATTCCCAGCAGAATATTAACAGTAATTACACTTTAATTGGCGTCTCTAGGGAGTCTTTGTTTTTACATACGATTTATTATGATGCGCTCCCTTTACGTAATTGCTGCATGTCTTTACCACTATCCACGAAGCCATGTCTCCAAAGGCTACAATATATGTATAATCTGTTTAGGATTAAAAGGTAAACATTTAAAAATATATATATATATATATGTAAAACATTTTTCAACAAGGGACTACTTCTTGAAAAGTCCATCACGGCCGAGTTTTAATGATTAGGCTACATGATGATTGTATAGCTTTTAGGCTATTCTTTAATGTTACACGCTACTATACATCATCTGTCGTCAGTCCCCGTTTCCCGGATGAAAGTACAGGGCTATCACGTTATATTCCCATGGTTCAGGGCTCATTTTGACACTATATATTCAAAGTATAACGTATGTAGTTCTGTCCTTGAGCTGTTCCTGTCTAATGATGTTCTGTTATTATGTCATTCTGTATTATGTTTCATGTTTTCTGTGGAACCCCAGGAAGAGTGTCTGCTGCTTTTTCCAACAGCTAATGGGGGATCCTAATAAAACACCAAAATACCAAAACAAGGTCTAGTGTTTTGGTAGTAGACTTTTTCCCAAACGGACGCAGTAATAATCCACAGGGAAGAGGACTGCGTCGACGTTTTTATTTATCACGGAGAGATGTACGTGCGACCCGTGACACCCATGTGGCGTGGCAGACCGTGCCATGCCCATGGAACGCGACAAACCGCGCCCAGTGACCGGTTTTAACCTCCGTTACAGACCGTTACAAACCACAATTACACATGTACGTATTATATTGTGATTCAATGATTATGATTGTGATCTAAAAAAAAAAGTTTTAATTATTTCAAATAACTATTTTATTTACCAAGCAAGGTAGTCTGAAATATCGTATCTTTAAAAAAAAGAATAATTCAGAATTATTTTGTGCTCCAAGAATAATGTAGGTCTAGGTTATTATAAAGGTTCCCTTGCTTACTTACTGTGTATTCATTTCAGACCAATTGTTTTAGAAAACATGGCAAAACACATCTAACTCCCCGAAACGCATAATTGGTCTTATCTCATCAATCCACTTCCGTTGATTAATTTTCACTTAATGTCTTCATCTATTTGT
>NC_092119.1:3864318-3874788 GCF_045679555.1 Salvelinus alpinus
CCCTGCAGCCATAAGAGGTTTTAAGCTAAATCTAGTGGCCAGAATAAATGAATGACAAGATTTGTTTCAGGACTCCAGCCCTGCAGGTGGCGGTAAATCCCCAACATTAGCTTGACTTTTTATTTCAAACGCAAAATAAAGATGAAAATCGACTGCTTTAAAATGAAGATAGCCTCAATGGTGCTATCCCGATCTGTCACGGACATTATAATGGCACATGAACAAATACGAGTCCTCTATCTAACTCTATGGGACAGTCCTTTATCCAAGCGCAGTCAAGTTGCAACACAAAGGTTAAAACAATGTTTCGTTCCAGGCTCAATCGTCATGTTTTAAACCAAATTAATAATCAATGAAGAACTTTTATCTTTTATATTGAGTGAGAGTTGAGCTTACAATATTAAAACAATATAACAAAAGAAAACTGATGTAACAGATAACAAGTGACTATATATACAGTGGGGAGAACAAGTATTTGATACACTGACAATTTTGCAGGTTTTCCTACTTACAAAGCATGTAGAGGTCTGTAATTTTTATCATAGGTACACTTCAACTGTGAGAGAAGGAATAAAACAAAAATCCAGAAAATCACATTGTATGATTTTTAAGTAATTAATTTGCATTTTATTGCATGACATAAGTATTTGATACATCAGAAAAGCAGAACTGAATATTTGGTACAGAAACCTTTGTTTGCAATTACAGAGATCATACGTTTCCTGTAGTTCTTGACCAGGTTTGCACACACTGCAGCAGGGATTTTGGCCCACTCCTCCATACAGACCTTCTCCAGATCCTTCAGGTTTCGGGGCTGTCGCTGGGCAATACGGACTTTCGGCTCCCTCCAAAGATTTTCTATTGGGTTCAGGTCTGGAGACTGGCTAGGCCACTCCAGGACCTTGAGATGCTTCTTACGGAGCCACTCCTTAGTTGCCCTGGCTGTGTGTTTCGGGTCGTTGTCATGCTGGAAGACCGAGCCACGACCCATCTTCAATGCTCTTACTGAGGGAAGGAGGTTGTTGGTCAAGATCTCGCGATACATGGCCCCATCCATCCTCCCCTCAATACGGTGCAGTCGTCCTGTCCCCTTTGCAGAAAAGCATCCCCAAAGAATGATGTTTCCACCTCCATGCTTCATGGTTGGGATGGTGTTCTTGGGGTTGTACTCATCCTTCTATTCCTCCAAACACGGCGAGTGGAGTTTAGAGCAAAAAGCTCTATTTTTGTCTCATCAGACCACATGACCTTCTCCCATTCCTCCTCTGGATCATCCAGATGGTCATTGGAAAACTTCAGACGGGCCTGGACATGCGCTGGCTTGAGCAGGGGGACCTTGCGTGCGCTGCAGGATTTTAATCCATGACGGCGTAGTGTGTTACTAATGGTTTTCTTTGAGACTGTGGTCCCAGCTCTCTTCAGGTCATTGACCATGTCCTGCCGTGTAGTTCTGGGCTGATTCCTCACATTCCTCATGATCATTGATGCCCCACGAGGTGAGATCTTGCATGGAGCCCCAGACCGAGGGTGATTGACCGTCATCTTGAACTTCTTCCATTTTCTAATAATTGTGCCAACAGTTGTTGCCTTCTCACCAAGCTGCTTGGCTATTGTCCTGTAGCCCATCCCAGCCTTGTACAGGTCTACAATTTATCCCTGATGTCCTTACACAGCTCTCTGGTCTTGGCCATTGTGGAGAGGTTGGAGTCTGTTTGATTGAGTGTGTGGACAGGTGTCTTTTATACAGGTAATGAGTTCAAACAGGTGCAGTTAATACAGGTAATGAGTGGAGAACAGGAGGGCTTCTTAAAGAAAAACTAACAGGTCTGTGAGAGCCGGAATTCTTACTGGTTGGTAGGTGATCAAATACTTATGTCATGCAATAAAATGCAAATTAATTACTTAAAAATCATACAATGTGATTTTCTGGATTTTTGTTTTAGATTCCGTCTCTCACAGTTGAAGTGTACCTATGATAAAAATGACAGACCTCTACATGCTTTGTAAGTAGGAAAACCTGCAAAATCGGCAGTGTATCAAATACTTGTTCTCCCCACTGTATATAAAAGAGTGATAATAGCCTCTTGTTGTGTTGATGTACTCAGTCTTCTAGAACCAAGAGGGTGTCCTGCAGGTAAACAAGACACCACTGAATCCTCTGGTCTTCCAGAACCAATATCATGGGACGTAGGAGAATTTGGACAACATTTAAAATGTGGATGAGCGAATGCGTTTATCCACTGTCAGGTTTCCATACAGTTGTTCAAGCCAGCATAGACAAACATTCCCAATGAATGCCTTGTTACGGTGGTGGAATGCAAAGCCGGCTCTCGCCTTTTGGGGACCCAAAGCAACATTTGGTTAAAGGGGGGGGGGGTCCCACCTCGCATCTCCACTTTACGATGGAGAGAAAAATGTATGTTTTCATAGCAAGTTTTCTGAAATTCTACACATTGCAAATAATAACTTATTCCAGTTTAATATGATACCATAATGATTACTACAAGTTTAGATATCTGGCTAGACTAACTACCAATGTAAAAAATCGTTAGCTGACATTGAGAAGAAACTGCCGATTCACAATCAAAGTTCTAAATTACACCTGCTGTTTTCTACTATTCTAACTCTCGATAGTAAGTCGAGAACCCGACTGAGTTTTTAAATATATATGTATATATATATGTATATATTTCACTCCGGGGCCCCTTAGTGGCCGGGGGTCTCTAAGCGACCTCTTATCCCTGGAACGGACCCTGCATCTTTCAATCATTTGTGCCAGGTGTGATATCCCTCCTAAATAACTCGGGCTAATGTTCCTATCGACTCACTAACGCCAGCAGGCTAGTCTTTAAAATATATATATATATATTGCTATGTAACTGTTATGAAATTTGTATTGTCAATTTTTGTTTTGTATTTAAACGCCACTTTAAACGTGTACATGACACCGCAACAAAATTTCCCCATGGGGACAATAAAGTCAGTAAGTATGAATGTAAGAAATATAACATGGTAATCTGTTAATTCTTTAACTCACCTTGAGGCCTGTACCATGTCCCCAATCCAAAACAACAACTGAACAAAATACATTATTTCCCCTTCCACTTCTTAAAATGACGATTCATACATTCTCTGTTCATTAATCGACATATTTATATTCCTTTCCCTTTAGGATGTTCTCTGACTGTGTTTTGTTCTGTGATTATTCAGAGTACAGTTCTTTAATGTGTTCTGTGTATATTCAGAGTACAAGTCTTTAATGTGTTCTGTGTATATTCAGAGACCAGGTCTTTAATGTGTTCTGTGTTTATTCAGAGGACAGGTCTTTAATGTGTTCTGTGTATATTCAGAGTACAGATCTTTAATGTGTTCTGTGTATATTCAAAGTACAGATCTTTAATGTGTTCTGTGATTATTCAGAGTACAGGTCTTTAATGTGGGCCTCGTGTTATGCTCTTCTCTTCTCACTCTCTGCGTGGGCTTCTGAAGAAGCTGCCGAGCTCCGGTCATCCCCCCTTTCCCCTCGCCAGTCATGCCCAGCCTCGGCAGCCCCCCTGGCGGGTCCGCTGGCAGGATGGACTGGGGTTTTGGGTTCAAGTCTTGGCCTGGTTCCCTGCCCTGGTAGCCTTATGACTCACCCTCAATGATTTGTTCTCTGCATACTTGTTTGAGGCTGACCATCAAGGAAGTTGTTTGTGTTGGCGAGGGGCAACAGATGCAACTTCATCAGCAATCAAGATCATCTCTAACCAATCGGAGTATCAAAGCCAGTGATATATTTTGATACCGCTGCTTTACCCATCTGTGTTCGGGGCCCAAGCCATCAGTTTCTGGACCAATCAGATGGCCCCGAATGTGTTCGCATTCGATGAAGGGTTGGAGAGGTACTCAGATCCAGACTCATCGAGAAGAAGAAACGAACGTCTGTGGGCGTGGCCTAGCGTTTTACTGGAGCAATGAGTCTGGTAGCCAGGCAACTGCCCCGGTCCTCCATCCCTTCAAGGCTCCTCATTTAGCCCCAGTACAGAAGCCCTGTCCTGGCTACACTCAGCCCCAAGCACCCCCTGGCCCCAGGCCTGATGGAGGTCTTGAAATGGAGGGCCAGTGAAGTGGAGAGGGCTGAGAGGGGAACAATGCTATCAGAGCGCTGGAGTCCGTCCTCCTGACCCCTCCCCCAGGAAACAGACACACTCAGCTCAGGGTTCCGCATAGTTTTTTTTTGTATTCGTTTTTATATATCGCTGATTGTCACACACAGTGAAAAAAATAGGAAGGAAAGAGAAACAGCTAACAAAGAGATAAGGACAAACTGACAGAGAGGAGGGAAAGAAAAATTAAATGGAGAGAGAGGGACAGAGAGAGTTGTTATGAAGGGATGAGAATAGAAAACCAAACAGAGAGAGAGAGAGAGAGAGAGAGAGAGAGAGAGAGAGAGAGAGAGAGAGAGAGAGAGAGGGAAGGGAAGAGAGAGAGAGAGAGAGAGGGAGAGAGAGAGAGAGAGAGAGAGAGAGAGGGAGAGAGAGAGAGACAGAGAGAGAGAGACAGAGAGAGGGAATGGAAGGGAAAGAGAGAGAGAGGGAGAGAGAGAGGAGGAGGGAGACAGAGATTATAGAGAGAGAGGGAGTAGAGGTGGTGGTGTTGTGTCAGCCTGTTGGCCAGAGCGATAGTGACATTGTCAGAACCTCTGGGTCCCTGCGGAAGGAAAACCATTATGCTTGTTTGAAATAGTTTCATTAACGCTCGACACAGGAGCCAAAAACAGGACGACACAGGGGAAGAAAGGAGGGAAAAACAGAGAGGGGAAAACAGAAAGTCTGAAAAAAAAGATACAGAGGGTGAAAAACAGAATATGTGAAAAGCGGAAAGGGTGGAAAAAGAGAAGAGAAACAAATTCAAAGGGATATTTTTCTCTCTCTTTCATACACATAAAGCTCTCTTTCCCTTCCTGGTTGGACAGCCATTTCTGGCCCGGACTTTGAAGGGGACAAGAGATATTTAATACATCTATTTAATAGAGTTTTATTAACTTATCCCCTTAGGAGTAGTGGTGTAAACAGCATTAGATTGGACTGGGAGAGAACAAATAGATGGAACTAAAATGAATTTACATTCTTTTGTCTTAAACTGTGAACTACTGTCTGTATTCATCAGGTTCTACTGTCGTTGTAGTCTGGTCGTCCCTGACGATGACACACTCTCAGTCCATATAAATGGTTGTAGGTCTCTCGTCTGGTCGTCCCTGACGATGACACACTTTCAGTCCATATAAATGGTTGTAGGTCTCTAGTCTGGTCGTCCCTGACGATGACACACTCTCAGTCCATATAAATGGTTGTAGGTCTCTAGTCTGGTCGTCCCTGACGATGACACACTCTAAGTCCATATAAATGGTTGTAGGTCTCTTGTCTGGTCGTCCCTGACGATGACACACTCTCAGTCCATATAAATGGTTGTAGGTCTCTCGTCTGGTCGTCCCTGACGATGACACACTTTCAGTCCATATAAATGGTTGTAGGTCTCTAGTCTGGTCGTCCCTGACGATGACACACTCTCAGTCCATATAAATGGTTGTAGGTCTCTAGTCTGGTCGTCCCTGACGATGACACACTCTCAGTCCATATAAATGGTTGTAGGTCTCTAGTCTGGTCGTCCCTGACGATGACACACTCTCAGTCCATATAAATGGTTGTAGGTCTCTAGTCTGGTCGTCCCTGACGATGACACACTCTAAGTCCATATAAATGGTTGTAGGTCTCTTGTCTGGTCGTCCCTGACGATGACACACTCTCAGTCCATATAAATGGTTGTAGGTCTCTAGTCTGGTCGTCCCTGACGATGACACACTCTAAGTCCATATAAATGGTTGTAGGTCTCTTGTCTGGTCGTCCCTGACGATGACACACTCTCAGTCCATATAAATGGTTGTAGGTCTCTAGTCTGGTCGTCCCTGACGATGACACACTCTCAGTCCATATAAATGGTTGTAGGTCTCTAGTCTGGTCGTCCCTGACGATGACACACTCTCAGTCCATATAAATGGTTGTAGGTCTCTTGTCTGGTCGTCCCTGACGATGACACACTCTCAGTCCATATAAATGGTTGTAGGTCTCTTGTCTGGTCGTCCCTGACGATGACACACTCTCAGTCCATATAAATGGTTGTAGGTCTCTTGTCTGGTCGTCCCTGACGATGACACACTCTCAGTCCATATAAATGGTTGTAGGTCTCTCGTCTGGTCGTCCCTGACGATGACACACTCTCAGTCCATATAAATGGTTGTAGGTCTCTCGTCTGGTCGTCCCTGACGATGACACACTCTCAGTCCATATAAATGGTTGTAGGTCTCTTGTCTGGTCGTCCCTGACGATGACACACTCTAAGTCCATATAAATGGTTGTAGGTCTCTTGTCTGGTCGTCCCTGACGATGACACACTCTAAGTCCATATAAATGGTTGTAGGTCTCTAGTCTGGTCGTCCCTGACGATGACACACTCTAAGTCCATATAAATGGTTGTAGGTCTCTAGTCTGGTCGTCCCTGACGAGGACACACTCTCAGTCCATATAGATACATGCAGTATTTGGTTGTTAACTTATGAAAACGTTCGTTTCATTGGGATTTGGACCAAGCTCACCAATAATTATAATTAGCAGATAGTGTAGTTAATTTACTATAACACGATACCATAAACATCACATAAAGACTAAAATGAAGAATGTAAAGCTTTTGGCCGGGAATATAGTTCTCACTATTTGTATCATCTTTGTTGCAATAAATAATTTATCGCAAAAAACAATATAGCTATTATGCAACACGCATGACACACTATCACAGCAGATGTGACAAGAGAGAGACTCCACTATCACAGCAGATGTGACCAGAGAGAGAGACTCCACTATCACAGCAGATGTGACAAGAGAGAGAGACCACACTATCACAGCAGATGTGACAAGAGAGAGACCACACTATCACAGCAGATGTGACAAGAGAGAGAGACTCCACTATCACAGCAGATGTGACAAGAGAGAGAGACTCCACTATCACAGCAGATGTGACAAGAGAGAGAGACTCCACTATCACAGCAGATGTGACAAGAGAGAGACTCCACTATCACAGCAGATGTGACAAGAGAGAGACCACACTATCACAGCAGATGTGACAAGAGAGAGACCACACCATCACAGCAGATGTGACAAGAGAGAGAGACTCCACTATCACAGCAGATGTGACAAGAGAGAGAGACTCCACTATCACAGCAGATGTGACAAGAGAGAGAGACTCCACTATCACAGCAGATGTGACAAGAGAGAGAGACCACACTATCACAGCAGATGTGACAAGAGAGAGAGACCACACTATCACAGCAGATGTGACAAGAGAGAGAGACCACACTATCACAGCAGATGTGACAAGAGAGAGAGACCACACTATCACAGCAGATGTGACAAGAGAGAGAGACTCCACTATCACAGCAGATGTGACAAGAGAGAGAGACCACACTATCACAGCAGATGTGACAAGAGAGAGAGACTCCACTATCACAGCAGATGTGACAAGAGAGAGAGACCACACTATCACAGCAGATGTGACAAGAGAGAGAGACCACACTATCACAGCAGATGTGACAAGAGAGAGACTCCACTATCACAGCAGATGTGACAAGAGAGAGAGACTCCACTATCACAGCAGATGTGACAAGAGAGAGAGACCACACTATCACAGCAGATGTGACAAGAGAGAGAGACTCCACTATCACAGCAGATGTGACAAGCGAGAGACCACACTATCACAGCAGATGTGACAAGAGAGAGACCACACTATCACAGCAGATGTGACAAGAGAGAGACTCCACTATCACAGCAGATGTGACAAGAGAGAGACCACACTATCACAGCAGATGTGACAAGAGAGAGAGACTCCACTATCACAGCAGATGTGACAAGAGAGAGAGACTCCACTATCACAGCAGATGTGACAAGAGAGAGACCACACTATCACAGCAGATGTGACAAGAGAGAGAGACCACACTATCACAGCAGATGTGACAAGAGAGAGAGACCACACTATCACAGCAGATGTGACAAGAGAGAGAGACCACACTATCACAGCAGATGTGACAAGAGAGAGACTCCACTATCACAGCAGATGTGACAAGAGAGAGAGACCACACTATCACAGCAGATGTGACAAGAGAGAGAGACTCCACTATCACAGCAGATGTGACAAGAGAGAGAGACTCCACTATCACAGCAGATGTGACAAGAGAGAGAGACCACACTATTACAGCAGATGTGACAAGAGAGAGAGACTCCACTATTACAGCAGATGTGACAAGAGAGAGAGACCACACTATCACAGCAGATGTGACAAGAGAGAGAGACTCCACTATCACAGCAGATGTGACAAGAGAGAGAGACTCCACTATCACAGCAGATGTGACAAGAGAGAGACCACACTATCACAGCAGATGTGACAAGAGAGAGAGACCACACTATCACAGCAGATGTGACAAGAGAGAGAGACTCCACTATCACAGCAGATGTGACCAGAGAGAGACTCCACTATCACAGCAGATGTGACAAGAGAGAGAGACTCCACTATCACAGCAGATGTGACCAGAGAGAGACTCCACCATCACAGCAGATGTGACAAGAGAGAGAGACTCCACTATCACAGCAGATGTGACAAGAGAGAGAGACTCCACCATCACAGCAGATGTGACAAGAGAGAGAGACTCCACTATCACAGCAGATGTGACAAGAGAGAGACTCCACTTTCTTATGCAAATGAACTGCATTTCAAACGCTGTCTATTTCGTGATACCTTTTTATTTTGTTCAACCTTTATTTAAGCAGAGAAGTCCCATTAAGACCAATGATCTTTTTCAAAGGAGCCGTGCTTCACAAACATACAGCAAATACACACTACGTAGTAATGAACCAGAGATACAAATGACAGGCAGACATATCGAATCACTGCTAGTAAATATGATCCTAATAATCGATTTTGCACGTACGTTCTATTATATTAGTAATGAGCTGACTTAAAGCCCTGACAGGATCACGTTAACCTGATACATCCTTTACTACAGATGTCAGATTCATCGTGTTTATAATACTATACTACAGACATCATATTTATATTACTATACTACAGACGTCATGTTTATAATACTATACTACAGACGTCAGATTTATATTACTATACTACAGACGTCATGTTTATAATACTATACTACAGACATCATATTTATACTACTATACTACAGACGTCAGATTTATATTACTATACTACAGACGTCATGTTTATAATACTATACTACAGACATCATATTTATAATACTATACTACAGACGCCATATATATAATACCATACTACAGACATCAGATTCCTTGTGTTTATAATACTATACTACAGGCATCATATTCATTGTGTTTATAGGTAATTGAAACATTGCCATTCTTTGTAAAATGGTGAACATTTGTAGTAACATATTGTGAAAGGCTCTGATGAGACTTTATACTTGGGTCTCCTACCACACCAACTGGACAGTAGAAAACGCCTCGTATACACAGAATACCTTGTGCGGAAAGAGACTGGGGCGACTGCGTCTGTGTGTGTGTGTGTGTGTGTGTGTGTGTGTGTGTGTGTGTGTGTGTGTGTGTGTGTGTGTGTGTGTGTGTGTGTGTGTGTGTGTGTGTGTGTGTGTGTGTGTGTGTGTGTGTGTGTGTGTGTGTGTGTGTGTGTGTGTGTGTGTGTGTGTGTGTGTGTGTGTGTGTGTGTGTGTGTGTGTGTGTGTGTGTGTGTGTGTGTGTGTGTGTGTGTGTGTGTGTGTGTGTGTGTGTGTGTGTGTGTGTGTGTGTGTGTGTGTGTGTGTGTGTGTGTGTGTGTGTGTTGTGTCCCTCTTCTCTCTCTCTGTGTGTGTGTGTGTGTGTGTGTGTGTGTGTGTGTGTGTGTGTGTGTGTGTGTGTTGTTTCCCTCTTCTCTCTCTCTGTGTGTGTGTGTGTGTGTGTGTGTGTGTATGTGTGTGTGTGTGTGTGTGTGTGTGTGTGTGTGTGTGTGTGTGTGTGTGTGTTGAGTGTACATACTCCCCACCTGCAGCTGATTGCATATAAACATATAAACACTTGTTCCTCCAGAGCAGAACCCCACAATTAACCAGTAACACCTCTCCATTTACCATACCATCACACTGTCTCTCTCCATTTACCATACCATCACACTGTCTCTCTCCATTTACCATACCATCACACTGTCTCTCTCCATTTACCATACCATCACACTGTCTCTCTCCATTTACCATACCATCACACTGTCTCTCTCCATTTACCATACCATCACACTGTCTCTCTCCATTTACCATACCATCACACTGTCTCTCTCCATTTACCATACCATCACACTGTCTCTCTCCATTTACCATACCATCACACTGTCTCTCTCCATTTACCATACCATCACACTGTCTCT